>NC_064624.1:63097253-63399753 GCF_023898315.1 Schistocerca nitens
CGCTCCAGGCAAATACCTTCAGGAAAGACCTTCTAACACTTGAGTCTGTATTCGATGTTAACAAATTTCTCTTCTTCAGAAAGAATGTCAGTCTATGTTTTATATCTCCCTACTTTGACTGCTGTGTTATTTTGCTACCAAAATAGTGAAACTTGTCTACTACTTTAAGTATCTCATTTCCTAATCTAATTCCCTCTAACCTTTGACCAGTACAGCACAGCATCATTTGGATATACACTGATAAGGCAAACATCATAGCTATTGCCCACAATGAGAGTGAATGCACTGTGCTGTGGACTAAGGGCTGTGGGGGTATTATTATACTAAAGGAGAAATTTACCTGGGCTTCCATTGAACCTCTAGTAACAACCAAGTGCACTATGATAACTGTGGACTGTGTGAACAAGGTTCCCTTAATGCTTTGTCTTTCCTAATGGTAACTGCATACTTCCGGCTGGATACCTGTCCATGACACAGGGCCAGAACCATTCTGCAGTGGTTTGAACTGTATTATAGTGAATGCACATTCATGGGTTGGGCACCAAATTCAACTGATCGGCATCCATTGAACATATATCAATTCTGAGCCCATAAACCAACCGCCCATAATTCATCAGATTTGCATGATCTAAATTCTAGGCACATCTATTGCCATATGCCTCCAGAAACCTACCAAGAAATTGTCAAATCTATGCTATCCAGAAGTGCTGCTGTACTGTGTTGCAGATATGGATCAACACACTATAAAGCAGTTCGTTTTGTGCATTTGCTCAACAGCATATGATACTAGAATATCTGGTCAGAAATTAGCTTTATTAAATTAACCTTCAAATAAGAGATGAGTCACTGAAAAGTATGATGATCTTCATAATGAAATATTGAGACTTATGTTGTATGTAAGTAACAGAGGTTTTGTTTTCTTTTCTCAGTGTCTGGAAGACCCATTTGTAGCTTCAGAGTTCACTGATTCTATCAAGGAGGATTCAGTACTAAGTTTCGGAGCAGAAGAAACTGAGAATTTTGTAATTATTAACATTTTATAGATGAATTGCATGTGAAGTGAAATTGTCATTTGGTAACTGCGGAATACAAAGGATGCATTACAGTGAAGTTAGCATAGTTTATACCACTTAGTAATTTTGTAGTATTGTATTATTCCACTTCAGTTACTGTCAGTTATTTGCCGACTGTTATGAGTAGAATTTCAACAGAGCTTTAACAGTATATGTAATCATATTTTTACTGACACAGGTTTATATCAGTTACAGTAAGATCATGATAGTCTGGCACACTATAATCCAGCAGACCCAATAGTCCAACATGAGTCAGGTATTCCCCCATATTCTTAGGTCAGTTGCCTGCCTTTGAGAAATATTGAAACCTTTTGGCATGTTGCCTTTTCAGCAACAATTGTTTCTCTAACTAAGTGATTATATTCTCACCAAGATAAGCTAGTTGCATTAGTGGCTTTGTGCTAGTATCAACGATTCTTCATTCACTAACCGTAAGTTTACAGTACAAACGTTTGCATTGTCAACAGCTCATGGTGGCGTTCTTGCTTCCTAAGCATGGAGTCCCGGGTTTGATTCCCGGCTGGTTCAAGGATTTTCACCTGCCCCGAGATGACTGGGTGTTATGTCATCCTTATCATCATCATTCATCCCCATTATGATTGGAGGAAGGCAATGGTAAACCACCTCCATTAGGACCTTGCCTAGTACGGCAGTGTGGGTCTCCTGCATTGTTCCCCTACGCTCTGTCAAGAAGCTTGGGACTTCATTTACATTTCCATGTTTGCATCAGTGCTGTGGTATTTTAATTATTTAATGAAGTCATTGTGCTGTCTTAATATTCAGCTACTTGTATGATTGTCAATTAGATTACACCACAGTAAAATGTTTGAATGTACAGTGAATACATTTTCCAAACAGAGCAAAAGTGCACCTAAAGCAGCGAAACACAAACTTGTTATGTTGACAAGACATCTTAAACTGATGGGAAAAAAGTGAGAACCAAAACAATATTATGAGTGAGCTATGGTCTAAAATTATTGAAGAAACTGAGATGGAAGAGAAAGTAAATGAAGAGTTTACTCCTGATCACTCTGAAATTGTACAAATGATAAATTCTACATCTACCAGTGAACTGAGTGCTTTTTGAGAAATTAAAATAGATTGACATAGGCAGAAATTCAGTTAACAAATGAGAGTTGACTGATGACGTGATATTATAATGTGTTTTGAGGTCACAGGAGGCCCCAGTGATGAAGGCAAAATGCCTACAACTAACATCTCTTGTGTTGAGGCTATAGAAGCCTTAGACACTTTAGTGAAATTCACTAAGAGAAGACAATAATACAGTGCTTTTGAAGTTGTGAATCTGAACATCATACAAAATACTTGTCAAAAAAGGGCTAAATTCAAGAAAAAAGTTTGAATTTCTGTAATGTTGAGAGTGCTCAGAAGATAATTTCAGCTAAACCGTCAACGGTAGACACCAGTCTGGCATATTACATGCCCAGTAGAATGTCAGATATCTGTACTATTTCTAAAGACAGTGGTTCCAATTAAACTGCACCAAACTCTTGACAATATTCCTTATTAATTAGCTTCTTCTTAATATCCTCAAACAATGGTTCTTGTATTTTGTAACTAGTGTAAAAAACATTATTTATGCACAGTGTATCAAATGTCTCTAAATCTCTGCTCTAATAGAGAAATATGCTATTTGATTTTTAACTCAATTTAATTTTTATTGGAAAGAAGTTCTTTTTCTGATAAAGGCTGTGGCTGAAAGATTATGTGTAAATGTCTTAATTTTGCCTGTCAGCAAGTTATCACGTTACCTTTACATTAGTAGTAGCAGTCCATCTTTTCCTACATTGCTGACATTCCTATCTGGAGTTTCACATTGTTTGAAGAAGACTGTGCACTTCAGTATCTATGATTAATGTGTTGTGATCAAGTACATTTGGCTCTTATCTTGTCAGAGAGTCTCTGTATTTGTGAGTTTGTGGTAAAAAATTTCCATAGTGGGAAAAATATCAAATGTGCTAATATGTACAAAGACTAGGCATAGTGAACTGGGGAAATAGTGATTGTCGTATAAATCTTTTATTATATACTTCAGCCTCATGTCACACGCACGGTATCATTAACAGTTTTAATTTATTATCAAGCTATTATCAGATGAACTGTGCAAAAAAGAAAGAAATACAGAGTTAGTAAGCTACTGTAGTGTGTTTAAAAGAAGTTGAAACTTTAGACAATTTGGTGAAGAGCGAGTGCAGGGAAGCATAGTTTACAATGGGTAGCGATAACAATGCCTGTCTTAGGTTATGATCAATAGTCAGCTGCCAGGCAAACATTCTTTGGCAGTAAAGGAATAACAATACTAAACAGAGAAGTTACATCAATGAATCTTTCATACCTACTTACAGTTGAAGGGTAAGTTGAGTGACCCCAAGAGGAGAGTCATCGCTGTCCTTCTCAGAACTGGAACTGGCACTGGAGCAGACTGAAAAGACTCTCTGTTCTATCTGTTCTTCCAGCGTCCTTCATAAATCCATGTCTCCTCAATTACCTTCTTGGAATGGATGACAACTCCCGATCAATCCATTGGAGTAAAGTTTGCAATGGCCTCTTTTTTCAACATTTCAACCTCAATGAGCATAAACTTTTTGGTGTCTCCTGTCACATTACCTTTCCTTTGGGCCCATATATGCTCAACAGGATTCAAATGACAGTGATACAGATGAAGCCTTGATTACACTATGCTCTTTAGTGTTAACTGTTTTGTTGACCTTGGATTGTGGAGGTTTTGGCTTCTACAGCTAAAGATCCATTAACTATGCTTTATTCATGTCAAGTACAACTTTATCTGATAGAATGTTTCATTGTACACAGAGCATAATACTCAATTTCCTCCTCTTCATTGTTAGAGCTTTATCCACCACAGCAGAGTGGTATGGCACATTGTCCATTATTACTATCAAATTCAGATGAACACTTTGCAGCAGAACATCTGAAAACCACTCCATGAAAACTGTGGAATTTATTTCCTCATGGTAGTCACCTTGATTCCTGAAACAGCAATAAACAGCTTGGTATGAAGCCATGAGCAGTGCTAGCAAGAAGGATGCCTATCCTGCCACTCTTGCCCAACTGTGCTTTGGTCGTTCCTTGTGCTGTTCAGTCCATCCACCCCTTTGTCAAAGTCTGATATGCAGTAACCCGTCTTGTTCAATCTAACAATATCTTTGAATGAAATGCTCCTCGCAGCATGCAGATTCGGACATCTCCGGGCCACTATGCCACGTGTCTTGACAAGCAATGTAAGAGACCAAAACCAAGCTTCTGAAGACACTTTTCGATCGATAGCCTTTGCAACTGAAACCAGGTATTCTGAAGACACTTTTTGATCGATAGCCTTTGCAACTGAAACCAGGTATTCCTTACACACACACACACACACACACACACACACACACACACACACACAAAGATGATGTAACTTACCAAGCGAAAGTGTTGGCATGTTGATAGACACACAAACACACACACAAAATTCAAGCTTTCGCAACCAACGGTTGCTTCGTCAGGAAAGAGGGAAGGAGAGGGAAAGACGAAAGGATGTGTGTTTTAAGGGAGAGGGTAAGGAGTCATTCCAATCCCGGGAGCGGAAAGATTTACCTTAGGGGGGAAAAAAGACAGGTATACACTCGCACGCACACGCGCGCACACACACACACACACACACACACACACACATATATATCCATCCACACATATACAGACACAAGCTTATTATATATATATATATATATATATATATATATATATATATATATATATATATATATATTGGCATCCGTCCATCCTTGAGGGATGATGGTGTAGCATGCTTGGTTCAGAGTCGGCAGCATCTGCTGTGGCTAAAAAGTCCCACTCGAGAGTGGCAGTCTCTACTGCAGTTTGGACATGTGAAATTTGAGGGACTTCGAACAGAAGCCGCTCTCTCTCTCTTCACTTTGTCCTCTTCCTGATTTGTTCCTGTGTGCGTTCGTCCTCTGAGAGCTTGACGCTGTTGCGCACAGTTACTCGCCACTTGACACGGTCATCTGCAATGCTTTCCCAGCAACTTGGATTGATTCTGGTCTTGGTCAGGTCTCTCTTGCAGACATCCTTGAACAAAGATGCAGTCGTCCCTCTGGCCTCACACCCTCCTGAAGTTCTCCATACAGCAGCTGTTTCGGTATCCGTTGAGGATGCATGTGCCTGACGTGTCCCAACCATCTTAGACGTCGATGACTCAGGGATGCAAAAATGCTGGTTGTGCTTGCACGATGGAAGACTTCGGTGTTGGGTACTCTATCTCTCCAAGAGATCTGAAGGATCTTGCGGAGACAGCGGAGATGAAAGCTGTTGAGTCGAGATTCATGCTTAGAAAGAGTTGTCCATGTCTCACAGCTATAGAGGAGGGTGCTTATAACACAAGCGTTGTAGACTTTTAATTTAGTTTTTGTGGTAAGCCGTCCGTTGTTCCATACTCTGTTTTTCAGTCTAACCATGACAGATGATGCCTTTGCGATTCTGTTAGTAATTTCAGTGTCCATGGACAAGTTGCTACATATTGTGGATCCCAAGTAGGTAAAATCGTCAACTACCTGGAGAGGATTGCCATCAATGCTGATGGATGGAAGGTTGGTAGTGTTCTGTGCCATGATCTTCGTCCTTGAAGTCTGATGAGTAGACCAAATTTTTCACAGACATTTGACAATTTGTTGAATATATACTGCAGCTCATCTTCCGTGTTTGCTACTAGAGCTGCATCGTCCGCATATAACAACTCACGGATAACAACTGTATTTACTTTGGTCTTGGCCTTTCAGGCGAGCAATGTTGTAAAGATTTCCATCAGACCTCATATGTAGATACACTCCCTCCTCACAGTCTTCAAAGGCAAATCTGAGCAGAAGGGAAAAGAAAATCCCAAATAATGTAGGAGCTAACACAAACCCGTGTTTCACACCGCTATTAACAGGGAATGCTTCTGATGTTTTACCGTTGTTGCTTGTGTTTTCTCATGGAAAGAGACAATTATTTGTAGTAGTTTAGGTGGGCATCCAATCTTCTGCAACAGTTTGAAAAGCCCCTTTCTGCTCACTAAATCAAACGCTTTAACAAGGTAAATGAAAGCAATATAAAGTGGCCTCTTCTGCTCGCGACATTTCTCTTGTAACTGTCTTAAGGAGAAGATCATATATACGGTTGATCTGCTAGGCCTGAAGCCACACTGAGATTCTGGGTAGATTCTGGAACCTAAGATTTGTAATTGCATTAGGATGACTGTTGCATAAGCTTTCCCGGCTACACTTAGTAATGAAATGCCTAGGTAATTGTTACAGTCACTTCTGTTCCCTTTCTGTTTATATAGAGTGATTATCCTCGAATTCCGCATACACATCGGGACATAACCTTCTTTCCAGCTGGTTATGATAAGTGAATATAAATGTTTGAGAAGAACAGACTTGTTATACTTAATAACCTCTGCAGGGATCCCATCTTTACCTGGGGCCTTTCCGTTAGCAAGAGTATCTATTTCTCTACTAAGTTCTTCCATAGTAGGCATTGCATCTAGTTCTTCCATAACTGGCATTTGTTTGATGGTGTCACATGCATCTTTACTAACTTCATTCTCGACTGCATACAACTCGAGGTAGTGTTCAACCCAGCATTCCATTTGTTTGCCTTCATCAGTAATGAATTCACCCTTCTTGGACTTCAGAGGATCTGTTTCTCTGACAGTTGGTCCAATTCCTTTCTTAATACCATTGTACATTGCCTTAGCTTCTCCAGAATCGGCCGCTTTCTGTATGCCTGCACATAAATTCAGCCAGTAGTTATTTGCGCATCTCCTGGATGTTTGCTGTGCCCTGTTCTTTGCTTTTCGTGGGTCATCTCGAGTTTTTTCATTTGGGTTTCTTTTGTAAGCAAGCAGGGCTTTCCGTTTAGCCTCAGTGACTGGTTCCATTTCTTCCAAATTTTGCTCGTACCAGTCCTTATTTCTTTTTCCTTTTATTCCATAGGCCAATACTGCTGAGTTGTAGATTGCACCCGAGAGTTTTGACCATTTCTTATCAACATTCCTTTCTGCTTGCACGTTTCCTGGGAAAGAACTTTCAAAATTACTGTCAAAATCCTGCTTTCTTTGTGTGTCATGAACATGATCTGTGTTGATACGGGGATGACCTCTCGGTTTAGCGTGGTGACATTTTTTAGGAGTGAGCCTCAATGTGCATGCCAGCAGGGTGTGGTCAGTGTTGCAATCAGCACTGTGATAACTTCGTGTCACTAGCACATTTTTGAGACCCGTACGCCTAGCTATGACTAAGTCAAGTTGATGCCAGTGATGAGAGCGCAGGTGTCTCCAAGACACCTTGTGCTGATCCTTAAGCTGGAAATATCTGTTTGTAATACAGAGTCCATAAAAGCAGCAAACTTCAATCAGTCTCTTGCCATTTTCATTCATTTTTCCCATCCCATGATGTCCCAGGCAATTCAGCCATATGTCGTTATCTGATCCAGCTCTAGCATTAAAGTCCCCTAGAATATACAGTGTCTCGGTGCTAGGTACCTTGGCTATTCTGTCACTGAGTAAATCATAAAACAGATCCTTCTCTTCCATGCTGGATTATAAGGTGGGAGCGTACACATTTAGGATGTTGACAATGCCACTTGAGGAGCATATTTTCAAAGCAATAATTCGCTCTGTTCCACCGGATGGTGGCACAGTACAGTCCAGGAGGGTATTTTTAACAGCAAATTCTACGCCATGAAGTCTTGGCTCATCTTGAGACTTCCCCTGCCAGAAGAATGTGTAATTATCCTCCCTGATAGAGCCCGCATCTGGAAGCCGTGTCTCCTGCAGTCCCGCGATGTCAACATTCAAATGATAGAGCTCTCTGTCAATTACGGCAGTCTTACGGATGAAATCAACCTCTTGGGCATCGTCAATGTACCTTGGACACATGGTCCTAACATTCCAGATGGCAATACGAAATAGTGATTTCTTTATTATTTCATTTTTTTTGTTGGTAGGTGTAATATATCAACCCACTTGTCAAAGATTACTTCTAAGCTCCACACACCCCATGAAGCAGGCGGATAGTAGCAGGATAGCACCTTATTGGCTGGGGGCTGCCCACCTTGAGGCGGGCGGTAGCTATCCAATGAGATGCAGTGATCTCTCCCACCATCGGTAGTGGCCCCTGGCACTCGAGTCTTACACCAATCAGACAGAGCTTATAACCGGTAACTGCCTCTTCCCGTGTTGTGCCGAAGTCCCTGGACGTCGCTGAAGTGTTCTCTCCAGGATGCTACAAGCCTGAGCAATAAATATGAAGACTCGTGAGTTGCCCAATCATCACGGTCTCCCTCTCGACCTAAATGATAATATCCAGAGGAGAGGCAAGCCAATACGTCTGGTATCACTTCGGTTGCAGGAGCTGCCGGAAGGGGACATAGTACGCCTTCCAACCGCCTTTGGGGCCCCACTCCTGATTTTCTTTCAGGGTTTTCTCCCTTAGCCCACATCCCTCCTGAGACCAACCACAAGGCAGTGGTGTGTTAAGGTAATTAGAGAAAGAGAGGAATGGTAACTGAGGAGAGGGTAGGGAATAGGATATATAGGATATAGGATATAAGACGGGTCGTTGTGAGGCACACTTTGTCTGGCTCCTCTGCTGAGACCTGCCCGGCTAGGTTGGACTTGCTAGTAGCTACGCTACCGCCGATATAGCTCTCAGCTTCCTTGGAGCACACAAACTCTCCCGCCCACATGGACAGAGCTATGATAAGGCGGTGCCTCATGGGGGATATATATAAACGTTTCAGCAGATTGCATTTATCTATATCCGAATCCCGCTCCAGCTACTGCCGGGTCTGGGTGCTGACGAGTCCTCTCCATTTGGCTCGGTGCTCCCACCACTTTTCTTCCTCCACTTGCTGCCAGGTCACACC
This sequence comes from Schistocerca nitens, assembly GCF_023898315.1. Lineage (NCBI taxonomy): Eukaryota > Metazoa > Arthropoda > Insecta > Orthoptera > Acrididae > Schistocerca > Schistocerca nitens. The sequence continues at coordinate 63,106,274 of NC_064624.1, forward strand.
TCTCCTTTCAACAGATATTCTCACTCCCATTTTCCCCCATGTTCTTGGGCGCCCTCGAGGTCTTTTCCCATCCATCTTTAGTTCTTCCATAATTTTGGGGAGTCTCTGCCCATGCATCCTCTTAACATGCCCAAACCATCTTAATCTCTTTCTTTCAATTTCTTCTCTCATACTTTCTTGTTTGAGGTCCTTTCTAATCTCTACATTCCTTACTCTGTCCATTCTTGTTTTTCCCTTAACTGCTCTGAGAAATTTCATTTTCCCTGCTTGCAGTCTCCTCCAGTCCCTTTCTGTCATTGTCCATGTTTCTCCACCATAGGTGACAATAGGGATGTAATAATTCTTATACATAAGGAGTTTTGCTCTTTCTGAAACTTCATTATTCCAATTCAGATGTTTTATTGTTTGGTAGAAATTGCCTCCCTTCTGTAACCTCTTACTAATTTCGTTAGTTATTCTTCCATCCCGAGATATTTCACTCCCTAAATAAGTGAAACTTTCTACCACTTTGAGGGGTTCTCCATTCAAGGTAATATTTCCGTTGATTCCTTTCTCTCTTCCAAATACCATTACTTCACTCTTATCTTTATTTATTTTTAATCCATACCTTTTCATTATTTCCTTCCACGCATCAAACTGTAACTGTACATCTACCTCTTTATCACCCCATATTACCATATCATCTGCAAAAATCATCTTTTTGTCTTTTTCTTTTACTATATCTTTAACTGCCCTATTCATTCCCTCCATCACAACATTAAAAAGCGCAGGAGATAGAATACTTCCTTGCTTAAATCCTTGTCTTATTTTGAAGTATTCAGAGTTCCCCAGTGGTGTTCTAATTCTACAATTGTGGTCGCTGTACATTGTCTTTATAACATTAATGTATCCATCTTCTATATCTTCTTCAGTTCTTCCCAGAGTCTTTCCCTGTCAACTGAGTCATATGCCTTTTCTATGTCTATAAAAACCATTATCACCCTTTTCTTATACTCCCAACTTTTTTCCATCAGTTGATTCCATCAGCAGATTGCATACTGGTGGAATATGTCAATATTGGTTACGCACCTGTTTAAACTAGTTTCCTTGTTCAGAGTTTCTAGTAAAGAACGAGCTGGTGTTACTTCGTTTTCATCTTCCTTCCCAGTTCTCAGCATCATTCGTTGGTGAATGTGAAGTGCAGCAGTTATTCTGTACACCTCTTTTGTAACATTTCAAACCAAATATGCATTATTGCACAAACATTCATTACCTTGTCCATAGGTGGGAATTCCCCTTCTAATTCTCACTACCTGCACAGACCATGAACGTAGTCTTGGACAGCCTCTTATGTTGTGAATTTCGTTGTCAGGCATGTTGCACTGTTAAAATGTAATACAAAATATTTGTCAACAAAGCCTGATAAAACCAGAACACTTCAATGCCAGAAAATAGCACTTCAACACAAGAGCTGATGAACATAAGTGCATCTGATGTGGGACAGAACGTGATACTGTATACAAGGTGTGGAAGGGGGCACTTTACCAACTGTAACATTGGTGGCATGGTAGGGAAAGCTGGGTTGCCACTGGCGATATCTGGGCAACTACTTCACATCCTTCTGTGAACCAAACATCAAAAGTCACCATTTATTTTAAACACGCTTTAGGCAATTAAATTGCAAATAAAATCAGCTTCTACATACAGTTACACAGAGGTAAGAAAAGTCATGGTATACTTCCCAAGGTCGTGTTGGCCCTCGTTTTGCCCGGTATAGTGTAGCAGGTTGATGTGGTATGGGCTCAACAAGTCTTGGAAGTCCCCTTTGGAAATGTTGAACCATGATGCCTCTGTAGCCAACTATAATCATGAAAATGCAGCTGATGCAGCATATCATGCATAAACTGAACTCTAGATTATGTCCCTAAATGTTCGATCAGATTTGTGTTGAACAATCTGAATGGCCAAATCATTTTCTCAGATTGTCCATAATGTTATTCAAACCAGTCTTGAGCAATTGCGGTCTGGTGACATGACATCATTGCTTGGGAACATGAAGTCCATGAATGGCTACAAATTGACTCAAAGTAGCTGAACATAACCATTTCCAATCAATGATCATTTCAGTTGGACCGGAGGATGCAGTCCATTCCATGTAAACACAGCCCACACCAAGACGGAGCCACCACCAGCTTGCACAGTGCTTTGTTGACAACTTGGGCCCATGGCTTTGCGGGGTCTGCACGACACTCAAACCCTGCCATCAGCTCTTACCAACTAAAACTGGGACTGATGTAACCAGGTTATGGTTTTCTAGTCATTTAGGGTCCAACTAATTCACTCACGAGCCCTGGGAACCATTGCAGGCAGTGTCGTTCTGTTGTCAGTTACCATAGCCCATTAATACCAAATTTTTCCGCACTGTCTTAACAGATATGTTTGTTGTACATCTCACATTGATTTCTGTGGTTATTTCACACAGTGTTGCTTGTCTGCTAGCGCTGACGCTACACAAACACTGCTGCACTCATTTTGGTAAATGAAGGCCATTGGCTGTTGCGTTGGCCGTAATGTGAGAGAATGCTTGAAATTTGGTATTTTCAGCACACACCTCACCAGTAGCTTAGAATATTGAATTCCCTAATGATTTTCAAAATGAAATGTCCTACATATCTCGCTGCAACTACTATTCTGCAGTAAAAATTTGTTAATTCCCATTGTGGGGCCATAATTACTTCAGAAACCTTTTCAACTGAATCACCCGAGTACAAATGACAGCTCTGCCAATCCACTGCCCATTTATGTGTTGTGAATGCGATGATACCACCATCTTTATATTTGAAGATCACTATCCCATAACATTTATCACATCACTGTATATCTACTAGAATAAGTTACATAATAATTCTTCAGCTAAACATGCTCAAAGAGGTGCCCACAATATAGACATATCTATCTCCTGATTGTTGGAACTGAAGGCTACATTGAAATACCGGGTGATCAAAAAGTGAGTATAAATTAGAAAACTTAATAAATCACGGAATAATGTAGATAGAGAGGTACAAATTGACACACATGCTTGGAATGACATGGGGTTTTATTAGAACCAAAAAAATACAAACGTTCAAGAAATGTCCGACAGATGGCGCTTCATCTGATCAGAATAGCAATAATTAGCAAAACAAAGTAAGACGAAACAAAGATGATGTTCTTTACAGGAAATGCTCAATATGTCCACCATCATTCCTCAACAATAGCTGTAGTCGAGGAATAATGTTGTGAACAGCACTGTAAAGCATGTCCGGAGTTATGGTAAGACATTGGCGGCGGATGTTGTCTTTCAGCATTCCTAGAGATGTCGGTCGATCATGATACAATTGCGACTTCAGGTAACCTCAAAGCCAATAATCACACGGACAGAGGTCTGGGGACCTGGGAGGCCAAGCATGACGAAAGTGGCGGCTGAGCACACGATCATCACCAAACAACGTGCGCAAGAGATCTTTCACGTGTCTATCAATATGGGGTGTTATTTTTTATTCTAATGATACCCCATATCATTCGAAGCATGTGTGTCAACTGTTACTTCTCTATCTACATTATTCTGTGGTTTATTCAGTTCTCAAATTTATGCTGACTTTTTGATCACCCGGTACATGAAAGTATAAAGTTGATAACTTTGAAACCACAAGTGTAACATTAACTCGTATTGCTCAACCAGTGGGGTAACCCAGACTGCCATATTTCATCGTTTTCTTATTTATACATGCATACTTAAAAAATTTAGTTTAATTGATTCAGCAAATTAATGAACTCCACTAACTGGGTCTTTTTGCTGTGATGTGTTGAGCAAAAATATTATGACATATGATGTCAGCAGATAAAATGGTTACCTGTTTTCCAAGGTGAAAATGAAGATTGCTTCATTATTTGGGGGGGGGGGAGATAATGTGATGAATTTAGGGTGATTCCACCAGTAAGATTGTGAGAAGTATGATGGATGATAGACTTCAGACAGAGGTGAAGTAAACACTGGAACGCTCTGGGCTGCATCTTCATATTAGATTATCCACTACCCTATCACAGAACCATATACTAAGTCTGTGTTTATAGCTCTAGGTTCTTGTTTCAACCATTGGATAATGAATATTAATGCTGGTATTACAAGACTTCTGAAGGGATACAGATCCATGATTTAGTGGAAAAACAACTTTCCATGCTTGCAGGATGTGTGTGCATTGTTTTAGATTAGATTTACTTTCATTCCAATTGATCCGTGGTGAGGAGGTCGTGCAGGTTGTAGAACATGTCAGAAAAACAACAATACATGATAAATATTTACAACTAAAACCAATAAGCTAATGTACCATTCCACAGGTCCCAAGTGGAATGATCGTCAGTTTTTAATGAACACTATATGAAAGAGTCATTTTACAAATACTAATGCACTGAATTTAAAATAAAAATTTTTTAATTTATTTATAAGGTAATAAATGTGTAATACAACTACTATAATACTTATATACAATGAACACATTACTGCACTGAAATGGTGCAGAAGTTAGATTGTACTTACACACACACACACACACACACACACACACACACACACACACACACCAAAAAAAGACACTAACAGACATGAACACACACACACAAAATTCAAGCTTTCGCAACCTACAGTTGCTTCATCAGGAAAGAGGGAAGGAGAAGGAAAGACGAAAGGATGTGGGTTTTAAGGGAGAGGGTAAGGAGTCATTCCAATCCCGGAAGCGGAAGGACTTACCTTAGGGGGGGAAAAGGGACAGGTATACACTCTCGCGCTCGTGCGTGTACACACACACACACACACACACACACACACACACACACACACACACATATCCATCCGCACATATAGTAGTTCTATATGCGCGGATGGATGCGTGAGTGTATACCTGTCCCTTTTTCCTCCTAAGGTAAGTCTTTCTGCTCCCAGGATTGGAATGACTCCTTACCCTCTCCCTTAAAACCCACATCCTTTTGTCTTTCCCTCTCCTTCCCTCTTTCCTGATGAATCAACCATGGGTTGTGAAAGCTTGAATTCTGTGTGTGTGTTTGTGTTCGTTAGTGTGTCTATCAACATACCAATGCTTTCATTTGGTAAGTTACATCATCTTTGTTCTTAGATATATTTTTCCCACGTGAAATGTCTCCCTATAATGGACACATTACTGCACTGAAATTGCAGCAGTTGCTTTTACTGAGAAATTCATCAATGGAGTAGAAGGAGTTGGCCACCAATAAATCCTTTAGGCTTCTCTTTAACTGAATTTCATTGGTTGTTAAGCTTTTCATTGCTGCTGGCAAGTTACTGAATATGTGTGTTCCTGAATAATGCACACGTTTTTGTACAGGACTAAGTGACTTTAAATCCTTGCGAAGATTATTCGTATTTCTAGTATTGATTCCATGAATTGAGCTGTCGGTTTGAAAAAGAGACATATTTTTAATGACAAATTTCATTAAGGAATAAATATATTTGGAAGCAGTAGTTAGTATCCGTAGTTCCCTAAACAGGCTTCTGCAGGATGTTCTTGAGTTCACACCACATATAACTATTACTGCATGTTTTCGTGCCTGGAAAACTTTAGCTTGGCTTGAAGAATTACCCCAAAAAATAGTGCCATATGACATTGTGAAATGAAAGTAAGCATAGCATGCCAGCTTTTTCATTTTTACATTCCCTATGTCTGACACAATTCGCATTGCATATAGAGATTTGTGAAGACGCTTCAGCAGTTTTGTGTGGTATGCTCGTCCCAGTTGAATTTATCATCAATCTCTAATCCCAAGAATTTAACACTGTCCATCTCTTCTAGCTGCTTGTCATTGTGGGACACCCCTTACAAGTTCTGAACTACGTGTAGAGTGTTTTTTCAAAGTTTAGTGACAAAGAATTGGCTAGGAACCAGTGATTAATGTCCACAAATATTTTATTAGCTGATATTTCTGACTCCACTTGATTTGCTATTTATTGCAATGTTTGTATCATCGGCAAACAAAACGACTTGGCATCTGGTAATCTCACTGATGAAAGGTTATTGATATACACAAGAAAAAGTAAGGGCTCTCAAGTGGAACCTTGTGGGACCCCACATGTTACTAGTTCCCAGTTGGATGATGCCTGATAGCGTGATACATGTCTCTTTCCTAATAACACTCTTTGTTTCCTGCCAGAGTTATAAGATTTGAACCATTTTACAGCATTTCTACATCTATGTCTACATCCATACTCCGCAAGCCACCTGAGGGTGTGTGGCGGAGGGTACTTTGAATACCTGTATCGGTTCTCCCTTCTATTTCAGCTCGTATTGTTCGTGGGAAGAAAAATTGTCATTATGCCTCTGTGTGGGCTCTAATGTCTCAGATTTTATGCTCATGGTCTCTTCACGAGATATACGTAGGACGGAGCAACATATTGCTTGACTCCTCGTTGAAGGTATGTTCTCAAAACTTTAACAAAAGCCCGTACCAAGCTACTGAGCATCTCTCCTGCAGAGTCTCCCGCTGGAGTTTACTTATCATATCCGTAACGCTTTCGCGATTACTAAATGATCCTGTATTGAATCACGATACTCTCCATTGGATCTTCTCTATCTCTTCTGTCAACCCTATCTGGTACGGATCCCACACTGGTGAGCAATATTCAAGCAGTGAGCGAACAAGTGTACTGTAACTTATTTCCTTTGTTTTTGGATTGCATTTCCTTAGGATTCTTCCAATGAATCTCAGTCTGGCATCTGCTTTACCGACGATCAACTTTATATGATCATTCCATTTTAAATCACTCCTAATGCCTACTCCCAGATAATTTATGGAATTAACTGCTTCCAGTTGCTAACCTGCTATATTGTAGCTAAATGATAAAGGATCTTTCTTTCTATGCATTCACAGCACATTACACTTGTCTACATTCAGATTCAGTTGCCATTCCCTGCACCATGCGTCAATTCGTTGCAGATCCTCCTGCATTTCGGTACAGTTTTCCATTGTTACAACCTCTCGATATACCAAAGCATCATCTGCAAATAGCCTCAGTGAACTTCCGATGTTATCCACAAGGTCATTTATGTATATTGCGAACAGCAACGTTCCTACGACACTCCCCTGCAGCACACCTGAAATAGCTCTTACTTCAGAAGACTTCTCTCCATTGAGAATTACATGCTGCATTCTGTTACCTAGGAACTCTTCAATCCAATCACACATATACTCTTACTTTGTTCATTAAACGACTGTGGGGAACTGTATCGAATGCCTTGCGGAAGTCATGAAACATGGCATCCACCTGGGAACCCGTGTCTATGGCCCTCTGAGTCTCGTGGACGAATAGCGTGAGCTGGGTTTCACATGAGCGTCTTTTTCGAAACCCATGCTGATTCCTACAGAGTAGATTTCTAGTCTCCAGAAAAGTCATTATACTCGAACATAATACGTGTTACAAAATTCTACAACTGATTGATGTTATAGATATAGGTCTATAGTTCTGCACATCTGTTTGATGTCCCTTCTTGAAAACGAGGACCACCTGTGCCCTTTTCCAATTCTTTGGAACACCACGCTCGTCTGGAGACCTGCAGTACACTGCTGCAAGAAGGGGGGCAAGTTCCTTCGCATACTCTGTATAAAATCAAACTGGTATTCCATCAGGTCCAGTGGCTTTTCCTCTTTTGAGTGATTTTAATTGTTTCTCTATCCCTCTGTTGTTTATTTCAATATCTACCATTTTGTCATCTGTACGACAATCTAGAGAAGGAACTACAATGCAGTCTTTCTCTGTGAAACAGCTTTGGAAAAAGACATTTAGTATTTCGGCCTTTAGTCTGTCATCCTCTGTTTCAGCATCATTTTGGTCAGTGTGTCTGGACATTTTGTTTTGATCCACCTACCGCTTTGACATAAGATCAAAATTTCTTAGGATTTTCTGCCAAGTCAGTACATAGAACTTTACTTTCGAATTCATTGAACGCCCCTCGCATAGCGCTCCTCAGGCTACATTTCGCTTTGCATAATTTTTGTTTGTCTGCAAAGCTTTGGCTATGTTTATATTTGCTGTGAAGTTCCCTTTGCTTTCGCAGCAGTTTTCTAACTCTGTTGTCGTACCATGGTGGCTCTTTTCCATCTCTTATCATCTTTCTTGGCACATACTCGTCTAAAGCATATTGTACGATTGTTTTGAACTTTGTCCACTGATCCTCAACACTATCTGTAATTGAGACTAAACTTTTGTGTTGGGCCGTCAAGTACACTGAAATCTGCTTTTTGTCACTTTTGCTTAACAGAAAAAATCTGCCTACTTTTTTAAATATTTCTATTTATGGCTGAAATCATTGATGCAGTAAATGCTTTATGATCACTGATTCCCTGTTCTGCATTAACTGTTTCAAATAATTCAGGTCTGTTTGTCACCAGAAGGTCTAATATATTATCGCCATGAGTCAGTTGTCTGTTTAACTGCTCAAGGTAGTTTTCAGATCATGCACTTAAAAAAATTTCACTGTACTGTTTGTCCCTGCCACCCATTATAAACGTTTGAGACTCCCAGTCTAAATCTGCACCCAGTGGTATAACATGGTCGGGAAATCTACTCAAAATATTTTCCAAATTTTCCTTCAGGTGCTCTGCCACAACAGCTGCTGAGCCAGGGGGCCTATAGATACATCAGATTACCATGTATGACCCTGCTTTAACCGTGACCTTCACCCAAATTATTTCACATTTCAGATTTCCGTCAATTTCCTTCGATACAATTGCAATTTTTATCACTATAAACACGCCTCCCCCTTCACTGTTCAGCCTGTCTCTGCAGTATACATTCCAATCTGAGTTTAGAATTTTATTACTGTTTACATCTGATTTCAGCCAACTTTCTGTCCCTAGTACTGTGTGGGCATTGTGACCGTTTATTAATGAGAGCAGTTCTGGGACCTTTCTATAGACACTCATGCAATTTACTATTACCACATTAATATTGTTATTCCCCATTGCATTTTGCCTACTACTACCTTGTAGCATCTCAGAAGGCGTCTTGTCGGGCCTATGGAGGGCATTCTCTAACCTAACACCCACATGTGCACTCCACACATAATCCACTACCCTTGTAGCTGCTTCCTGCGTGTAGTGCACACCTGACCTATTCAGGGGGACCCTACATTTCTCCACCCGATAGCGGAGGTCGAGAAATTTGCACCCCCAGATCTCCGCAGAATTGTGTGAGCCTCTGGTTTAAGCCTTCCACTCAGCAGTTCTGGGAACGATACTACAAATAGTTAGCTCAGATTCCACCCTGTGAGCAAGGCTTTCCACCTTCACCAACTCCGCCAACTGCCAGTATGAACTGAGGATGACCTCTGAACCCAGACAGCAGGAGTCATTGGTGGCGACGTGAGAAACAATTTGCAGTCGGGTGCACCCAGTGCTCTCTATCGCCGCCGGCAGGGCCTCCTCCACATCTCGCATGAGACCCTCTGCGGCAAGCAGAAAGAGTGAACACTGGTCGTCTTCCCCGACCTTTCTGCTATTTCCCTAAGGGGCTCCATCAACCGCCTAACGTTTGACCTCCCAATCACTAATAAACCCCTCCCCCAGTGTGCCTGCTCAGACCTTGATGAAGAAGCAGCCACATGTCCACTCAGGCAGAGCAGGCAATGCCATATGGCCAGCCTCCACATTGACCCTCTGCCTCGTGCACCACAAATGCCGCTCAACCCGCCACTCCCCTTGGGGAGAGGCTGGCCCAAATGCGCCCAGTACCCGCGAAGATGTCTCGACAGCAGGGACCGTGGGTGAAGCATGTAACACATCGGGTGTACCAAGAGATGCACCAGACTCCCCATTGATGCTACACTCCGAGGCAGCAGCCTGAAGACGGCTGACCGTGGCCATCAACACATTCAGCTGTTCGCGAACAGTGGCCAGCTGCTCCTGCATCCATACACAGCAGTCACACATCCTGTCCATCCTAAGAAATCAATTTACTGTAGACAGTTAATCAACTTTTAACTAGACTGCTAATTCACTAAAGGTGGCTGATAGCTGACTAAACTTTGGTTACTAGATATTTCTTGTTGAAAACAACGAAAATAAGCACTATCTGTCCCTGGACTGTATTCAAAAGAAATGCTAGCACTACTGGCACTACAGCTGACTAAAGGGATTCTCTTTGACTGTATTCAAAACAAACACAAAATCTATGGAACACTGTTAGTAGTACTCAAAAATTAAAGCTTCCTAAAAGCAAAAACACATGGAAGAAGTGACAAGTAAGAAAAGTACAGTTAATACTTAAATTAACGTAGCTCACCACACAGCAGATGTGAAGCAGACGGCAGTTAAGACGACACTGACACTACTGGCACTATGGCTATTCCTGTTACACCATAATATTGTAATTTATTTAAAAGGATATTGTGATTTACACAGTCAAATGCCTTTGACAGATCACAAAATATACCAGTCACCTGCAATTTTTTGTCTAATGAATTGAGCACATTTTCACTGTAAGTGTAGATAGCCTTCTCAATATCAGAACCCTTTAGAAATCCAAACTGTGACTTTGACAGTATGTTATTTGAGATAAGTTGGTTATAAAGCTGATTGTACATTACTTTTTCTAAAATTTTTGATAATGCTGGAAACAGTGAAATTGGACAGAAATTTGATGCTATTTCTTTATCTCCCTTCTTAAACTTCAGCATATTTCAACCATTCAGGAAATATTCCACTGATAAACGACTGGTTACACAGATAGCTTAATATGTTAATTAGCTCAGAATCATATTCTTCAATTAACTTTGTTGTTATTTCATCATACCCACTAGATGTTTTTGATTTTAAATATTTTATGATAAGCATTATTTCTGCTAAGGTAGTGAGGGTCAAATTCATATTATGGAAGTTACTTGAAATGTCTGGTCTGAGCTATTCCATAGCAGCATCTACCAAACCTGACAACCCCATCTTTTCAGTAACAGTTATAAAATGTTTATTAAAAAGTTCTGCAACACTACACACACCAGTCACCAATGTATCATTTACTCTTAATGCTCTTTGTTCCTCTTCATGTCTGGTTCTACCGGTCTCCTCCTTCACTATATCCCATATTGCCTTTATTTTGTTATCTGATATTATTATCTATTCCTTTTAATATATTTGCTTTGATGTCCGTACTACAATCTTTAATATTTTGAAATATTTCTTGTAATGTGCTATAGCATCAACATCGGAACTATTTCAGATTGACAGATAGTTTTCTTTTTGTTTTACAAGATACCCCTACTCTTTGAGTAATCCATGGCTTCTTTGTAGACTTTGCTCTAACCTTGGTAAGTTTTGGGGGAAAGCCGTGTTCCAATGAGGTAAGCACTTTATTAGCAAAAGTGCTGTATTTTTAATTCATACCATGAGCACTGTAAACATCAGTCCAGTGAATGTCTCTAAGGAGTGTCCTAAAAGAATCAATTTTTGGCTTATTGATTACCCTCTTGAGCTCAGTTTTAACAAATTTTATATCCTGTTCAGTATTAACATTTAACAGAAGGAACTGCATGTCATGATCTGAGAGTCCATTGACTATTGGTTTTGTAATATAATTTTGTTCATTGGTTTTTTCTATAAAGATATTATCAATGGCTGTTTGTGAGCAATTGGCTACCCTAATGGGGAACTTTACAGTGGGAATTAAGTTGAATGACAGTGTTACTAACTCAAATAAGTTCTTATTGGGAGCGTCTTTAAGGAAATCTACATTGAAATCACCAGCAACCACTATTTCTTTGTTTTTGGTTGTTAAGTGGGCCAGTACAGCTTCAAGGTGGTTTATGAACAGATTAAAGTTACCTGCAGGTGTTCGATATACACTTAATATTATGAAGGATTTGTTGTGAAATTATTCTACTGTTGCATATGCTTCCATATGCTGTTCTAGGCAAAATTTATGAATGTCTATGTTCTTAAATTTATGACTTCCTGATGAATGTGGCAACCCCTCCTTTCTCCATTTTTGATCTACAAAAGTGAGATACTAACCAAAACCTTGTAACACTTAAAAGTTCTATACCATTGGCCAAATGTCAGGTGTTGTGCTGAAGGCAATTTGTCTTCCATGGTCTAATTTAGACTCTAGTGACTGTTTTCACACTATAGTGAAGTTTTTAAGAATTGGCTGCATTATGTCACAGAAGAGAAATTTGAAGTGGTTGTCAAGTTACATTTTTCTTTATTCAACTAGGTTTAATGGGTTTACTCTGAACACCTTTTTTAATAATGTGAATAAATGTGATCTGCAATATCAATAAATGTAATGTAATTGCTGGGTATATTTTAATTTTCAGCACAACACTGAAAAACAATGAAAACAGACAAAATAAAAAAGATATTGTACTTCAAAAATAAGATTTTGACTTTGCCTGTATGCAGGGTGAGACAACTAAGAGAAGCCAACCCCAAATATATCCAGAATGAGCAAATTTAGCAAGCTGAGATTTTTATCTAAAATATCGCAGACATTGTGGTGAATTTTCTGTCTCACTCAAGTAATTTTTAATGCTTATAGCTGCTGAATTATGACACTGACTTTAAGAAATGGAATTATGTACTTCATTCACTTGCATCAGAAAGAGAGTTCAAAGGGGATTTTAATGCAACAACATATGTTTAACTTGGCCAAAAGGTAACATGATAACAGTACCGCAAACCACTTCCACACCATTAGGGGAAGGATGTTAGTGTGCTACTGCACCAAATGTAAGCAAACGTGTAACTCTGGCACAGTTCATGTTTTTAATAGTATGATTGTTTTACCAAGTGCTGAGACTGCTGGGCTGACAGTACTGTATACTGAATTTGGGACCTTATGGGAGCAATGGCCTGTGTTGCATGGCACTTCCTGTCATCAGGATTCTTGGTTTTCCTCATAGACTTCCTATTTTAATTTTCACCACAGATAAAAGACCAGATGCATTAAGTTTGTCAGACATGCAAGCCATTTAATATTTCACAAATGATCACTCTAACAATCCCAAAGTTTTCTTGTAAGAATATCTGTAATTACTTCCATAGAATCGATTGTACATTCGTTGTGGTGATACTAAATGGATTGCATTGTGGCTAGTGGCTTATCTTTCCAGCAACTGCAGCAACATATCCCTTATGACCTGCAGAGACTTGAAGTTATTTGGAGCCCCATCAATGAAACAGGTGGACGACATACAATTCCTCAGAAGGTTGCACCACATATTGACAGACGAAGGTTGTGTATTCACTTCTCTTGGCCAGCATAACTTTCAGCATGATGTAAAGTTTGATTTGCCTGTGGCTTATAAATAATGAATTATTCAAAAACAGTCCTAATAACATTTATTACTATTATACCGCCAACTGGTTTCAACCCGACATAGGTGTCATCTTCTGGGCGTGTACACCAGCAGTTGACCAGTGGTGTAAACGCCCAGAAGATGATCCGTACATCAGGTTGAAACCGGTTGGCAGTATAATAATAATAAATGTGATTAAGACTGTTTCTGAATAGTTGATTAATCATACTAATCCCTGCTTCATCTCCACAACCATGTTGTCCAAAAATCTTATAAATAATGCTTTAAAAAAAGTTTTTTATTCCAGTCTTCGATCACAATATCGATTCTTTTGACGATGGCCAGTTTGTCAGTGATGACCATCCTCGGATCTTTTCTACAACGTATCCTAAAGGGATGAGGCCGTAATGGCATTGTCAAAACATGTAAATATACTCAGCACAGCATCGTCATACCTCTGCTGATACTCAAATTCATTTTAATCTGATTAGTCGAGCCATTTGCTCCTTAGACAAATTTTGCTCCTCACCCACACTTCCACCATTATCAAATTGACAATTTCATATTGCCCTTTGGTGAGCCTGTCATCTGATTTCTTTTTGGGGTCAGGTTGTGCCAAATATGAGTCAATTGTCACTAGAAATCTGATCTACATTTGCAATACTCAGCCTTCAGTGGTAGGATTTCAAATGCTTCTGGTCTCTTTATCACCCATCGCTATTATCATCTATTTTAGTATTTATCGTCCACATTTCACATCTGTAGAAGGCTACGCTCCAGACTAATGTCTTCAGAAAAGAGTGCCTAACAGCTAAATGTTCATTCAGACTTAACAAAATGTTCCTTTTTCGGAAGTGCATTTTCATGCTATCGCAAATCTGCATTTTATATCCTGTCTATTTTGCCTATCATCAGTCAGTTTTCTATTCAAGGAGCTCTATCTTTGATAGAACTACAGTGCTGTCAACAAACCTTAGTTTTAATTTCTTTTCCCCGAACTTTAATCCCATCAGTAAATTTTCCATGCTTTCTTTTGCTGCTTGCTCAATGTCCAAATCAAAAAACATGGGGATAGGATACAACTCCATCACACTTGCTTCTCAACTACTGTCTTCCTTTCATGTCCTTTAAATCTTAGAAACTGGTTTCTGAACATGTTGCTGATAAGTTTTGTGCCCTGTATCTCAGCTGTGCTACCTTCAAAATTTCAAACAATGTGTTCCAGTTAGCATTGTCAGTAGCTCACCTTACATTTAAAAGACCTATAAACAGACTCTAGCCTTTCTTATCTGCTGAGTTAAGTTGTGATGTCAGTATTTCTTCATGTGTTCCTACATTTCTCCAGAAACCAAAATGAACATCCCCAAAGCTGGTTTCTGTAAGTCACTTCTCAGAGTATTTTGTTTATTTCATATATCTTGCATACTAACTACTTTTTTCTCATAATATTCATATACACAGCAATTAATCCAAAAGTAATGTGCATAATTATCAGTGTGAGTGGTTTAGCACTAGTAATAATTTGTTGTGAGTGTACTTCAAAGAAATTGTCTGTGATGGTTGGTTTAGGCTGTTAGTAAATTAGTATATGTTGACATTTTTCTCATTTCTGGAAGCGTACCAAAATTTTATCATTTAAAAATGTTATATGTGAATGAATGAATGAAAACACTGAACTTGTACTTAAAGAGAAGTGTCTTATTTTGAGTCATGTTTTAATTTGGTGCATGCCACCAGTGTAATCTTCTTATCCTCATAAAGAAAGTTACTTAGCGCAATAATTCATTCAACTGTTTTATAATGTTGTGAATTTAGTGTGTGCTTGTACTGCATGTTCAATGATAGTAATGAATCTCTTACGTTATTCCTTTGTTACAGATGTTCAGCAGTTCTGAATATGATCCTCTGGGAGTTAAGACAGAGGAGGTAAGCTACTGCAATATCTTAAGGTCTGCTAATGCTTTCTTTTATCAGGGATATAACTATCACTTGTCTAATTTCTAACTGTGTGCACTTGCTGGAGCCTGAAATTTCAGAGGAGGTGGGTGTAGTATTCATAAAGAAAAGTACATTCAGCTTTATGTGCTACATTTTTTATATGACAGGTGGATACTTGGGGAAACACAAAACTCATACTGATAATCCATTGTAAGTTGCGAGGTATGGGAATCAAACAGATTACAGTTGAATGGGTAGTTTTTATTGTACATCATATTTGCAGGAGAAATAAGACTCCTTGCTTTTTGGAACCATTGACCCAAGTTCTGCACTTACGTAAGCCTTCACTGTACCCTTAGCATTGTAGTCCATATTGGAAAATGTTAAAACTTTTTTGAATATAAGCTGTTTCACAGAGGAAGACTGCATTGTAGTTCCTTCTCTAGATTGTCGTACAGATGACAAAATGGTAGATATCGAAATAGATGACAGAGGGATAGAGAAACAATTAAAATCGCTCAAAAGAGGAAAGGCCGCTGGACCTGATGGGATACCAGTTCGATTTTACACAGAGTACGCGAAGGAGCTTGCCCCCCATCTTGCAGCGGTGTACTGTAGGTCTCTAGAAGAGCGTATCATTCCAAAGAATTGGAAAAGGGCACAGGTCATCCCCATTTTCAAGAAGGGACGTCGAACAGATGTGCAGAACTATAGACCTATACCTCTAACGTCGATCAGTTGTAGAATTTTGGAACACGTATTATGTTTGAGTGTAATGACTTTTCTGGAGACTAGAAATCTATTCTGTAGGAATCAGCATGGGTTTTGAAAAAGACGGTCGTGTGAAACCAAGCTTGCGCTATTCGTCCACGAGACTCAGGGGGCCATAGACACGGGTTCACAGGTAGATGCAGTGTTTCTTGACTTCCGCAAGGCGTTTGATACAGTTCCCCATAGTCGTTTAATGAACAAAGTAAGAGCATATGGATATCAGACCAATTGTGTGATGGGATTGAAGAGTTCCTAGATAACAGAACGCAGCATGTCATTCTCAATGGAGAGAAGTCTTCCGAAGTATGAGTGATTTCAGGTGTGCCGCAGGGGAGTGTCGTAGGACCGTTGCTATTCACAATATACATAAATGATGTTGTGGATGACATCGGAAGTTCACTGAGGCTTTTTGTGGATGATACTGTGGTATATCGAGAGGTTGTAACAATGGAAAATTGTACTGAAATGCAGGAGGATCTGCAGCGAATTGACGCATGGTGCAGGGAATGGCAATTGAATCTCAATGTAGACAAGTGTAATGTGCTGTGAATGCATAGAAAGAAAGATCCTTTATCATTTAGCTACAATATAGCAGGTCAGCAACTGGAAGCAGTTAATTCCATAAATTATCTGGGAGTAGGCATTAGGAGTGATTTAAAATGGAATGATCATATAAAGTTGATCGTCGGTAAAGCAGATGCCAGACTGAGATTCATTGGAAGAATCCTAAGGAAATGCAATCCGAAAACAAAGAAAGTAGGTTACAGTACGGTTGTTCGCCCACTGGTTGAATACTGCTCAGTAGTGTGGGATCCGTACCAGATAGGGTTGATAGAAGAGACAGAGAAGATCCAACGGAGAGCAGCGCGCTTCGTTAGAGGGTCATTTAGTAATCGTGAAAGCGTTACAGTGATGATAGATAAACTCCAGTGGAAGACTCTGCAGGAGAGACACTCGGTACGGGCTTTTGTTAAAGTTTCGAGAACATACCTTCACCGAAGAGTCAAGCAGTATATTGCTCCCTCCTACGTATATCTCGCGAAGAGATCATGAGGATAAAATGAGAGAGATTAGAGCCCACACAGAAGCATACAGACAATCCTTCTTTCCACGAACAATACAAGACTGAAATAGAAGGGAGAACCGATAAGAGGTACTCAGGGTACCCTCTGCCACACACCGTCAGGTGGCTTGTGGAGTATGGATGTAGATGTAGATGTAGAACGTCAACTCACTTACTTGGCAGATAATAGGTTGGATAGCCTGAGAAGGAAATATACCTTGGCATCACTGATTTCACCCAAGTTTATGATACATGCAGGGCTTGGCCAGAAATGAAAGTGACAGAAGTGGGAATTCCAGATGTCCAAGTATTTACAAAGAATACCATTTTGGTGCAGATTGGGTAAGGCATGAGCAATTTATATTAGTATAGTTTATAGGTAGTGGTTGGCACAGTGGAAAGAATACAAAACATTAATCCGAAGGGTATACGTAAGTTGAAGATAGAGAAGGGAAGAAAGGAAAGGATCAGGGAGGCAACACTGCTGTTATCTGCATTGGGACATTATGGGAAATTGGCGCCAACAAGTGAAAATGTGTACTGGACTGTGATTTGAACCCAGGATCTCCTGCTTACTAGGCCGGTGTGGTAACTACTGGACTATCTGGGTCACAGTGTTACCCCAACTGCACGGACTATCTCAGCTTGCTTCACAGCTGACCCACACTCCCATCGAGTGCCACCTGTCTCCACCCCCTGTCCATTTCCACCTTATTCATTCTTCTGAGATTCCCACAGGTCAGACTTATTTGTTCATCCGCACTGAAGAAGGTGGATTCATTGCCCAGCTAGACCTATAAATTTATATGAATGTGTGGTGTCTGTTCTTTCGGACATTGACAGGAGCTACGCATAGGTGCCGCTCAATAAGAGCATGGATCAGCTGTGAGGTGAGCCAATGTAGCCCATGCAGTGGCAGTAACACGGTGTCTCGGATGTGCAGTAAGTGTAGTAAGCAGGAGATCCTGCGTTCTAATCCCAGTCCAGTACACATTTTCACTTGTCACTGCCAATTCTGTGTAATGTTCCAATACAGCTGATTGCTGTGGTCCCCCCCTCCCCTTTCCTTTCTTCCTCACTCCACCTTCAGTTTAAATATAATGGATAACAGCTGCGGATTCTGCGTGGTGTCTGTTATTTCAGGCATGTTGGAAAGAGCAGACATTACACATTCATATAATGTGGTCATTAGGTCAAGTCGCTATGTGGATAATCCTTTAACAATATTGTGAAAGCTGCTACTTGCCATACAGTGGAGATCTTGAGTCACAGATATATAGCTTTGATCCAGTAAGGCCTTCGTCAGAATTAGACGACAAACACACACTTACGCATTCATGAAAACACAACTCACACACACATGACTGCAGTCTCAGGAAACTGAGGCCACACTGCTAGCAGCAGCACCAGTGCATGATGGGACTGGCGACTGGGTGGGGGTAAGGAGGAGGATGGGTGGGAAGGGGGATGGATAGTAGGGTAGTAGTGGTGGACAGTGACGTACTGTTGGGGAACATGCAGAGATGATATAGAAAGAGGCTAGGGCATCTATGTGCCTTTGGGAGGTTAGATGAAGGGCAGTGGAGATGTGGGGAGTGGGGAGGGATAGTGGAGAAAGAGAGAAGTATAAAGACTGGGTGTGATGGAGGAATGAGGGCATGTAGTGCTGAAATGGGAACAGAGAAGGGGCTCGATGGGAGAGGGCAATGACTAATGAAGGTTGAGGCCAGGAGGGTTACAGGAACATAGGATATATTGCAGGGAAAGTTCCCACCTGCGCAATTCAGAAAATCTGGTTTTGGTGGGAAGGATTCAGTTGGCAAAGGCTGTGAAGCAGTCATTGAATTGAAAAATGCTGTGTTGCGTGTCATGCTCAGCAATGTGGTGGTCCAGCTGTTTCTTGGCCACAGTTTGTCAGTGGCCAGTCATGTTGACAGGCAGATTGCTATTTGTCATGCCAAGTAAAATGCAGCACAGTGGTGGAGCTTAGCTTGTGCATCACAGGACTGGTTTCATAGGTAGGCCTCCCTTTGATGAGATAGGTCATGTTCATGACCGGACTGGAGTAGGTGGTGATGGGAGGATGTATAGGACAGGTCTTGCATTTAGGTCTATAACATTGCTATGAGCTGTGAGGTATGGGGTTGGAAGCAGGGGTTGTGTAGAGATGGAAGAGTATATTGTGTAGGTTTGGTGGATGTTGGAATACCCACAATGGTACTTTCTACTTCACTCTTTTTCCACGATCCCTCCCCATTCCCCACCTCTCCACTGCCCTTCGTTTAACTTCCCGATGTCACATAGCTGCCCCAGCCTCTGTCTACTTCATCTCTGCATGTTCCCCAACAGTACGTCAGTGTCCACCACCCTCACCATACCATCGCCCTCTCCCAGCCCCAACCTCCTCCTTACCTCCACCCAGTAGCCACTCTCATCATGCACCGGTACTGCTGCTCACTGTGTGGCCTCAGTTGCCTGAGACTGCAGTCAGTTTTGTGTGAGTTGAATTTGCATGAGTGTGTAAGTGTGTGTGGTTGTCATCTAATTTTGATTAAGGTCTTACTGGCCGAAAGCTATATTTGTGACAGTCTGTTCGTTGTTCCTATATGCAACTCAGCATCTCCGCCATATGATGAGTAGAAACTATCCTTTACACAATATTGTTCCATTCCATCCTGGATTTTCCATTGTTTTATTTTTAATCAATTTATTTTCAGTTTTTATATTACACTGCAAATATACTGAAATCATATCCAGTGTATTTATTATTAATATTTCATAAAAGGCATGAAAAAGGCAGGCAGAAGAAAATTGGGAGTGCAAATAACACAAGGACTTTGTATATCACTTTGGATTGTAATTAAAGTGTACAGGATGTAGTATTCAGTTTCATTGTAACCATCCGAAGTTTTTCTTTGCCTTTCCTCTTCATGGCTTTTAAGCTAATACTAATGAATTCAATATTTTGAGCACTATTTTGGTTTATTTGCAGGGTAATTAATGTAAGGATTGAAACAAAAGAAAAATCCTGCATATGGACTAGACCCCACAACCGGTGGATTACCACCCTGTATTTTATTAGCTGCACCAATCACAACCTAAAAAGTGTGCTAATATAAGTGTCTCATGCCTTCTCCGACTCAGACAAAAAATGCTATTGTTTCAAAATGCTTGGCAATCTGGAGCTCCTACTTCTGTCAGTTCTTGTAAGAGGATAAGTGTCAGACTACTAACCCAAAGGTTTTTGTTTCAATCTTCTTTTGGTCCTGGAATATTCTTCCATAACTGTGTTTGGTTTTTGACTTTGGGAATGTATACATGAAAATTGCCAAGTTGCAGGCAGCTGTGTTTGGAGTCTGCTTTCGACACTAGGTCTCCTTATAACAAGCTGGGTATGCCAGCTCAGTGGTAAAGGGAAGGCAGAGGTCACTTTCAATAAGGCTATGTCTAATGGAAAATCTTGGTGTTAAAACAAACCCTCACTTTACCTTTAGTGTGGGGCCTGTACTGAAGGTTCAATTTTAGATGTTTCACATCCCTTGGGGAATAACCAGATGTGAGTTTGTTCCATGTTCGATAGACGATTTTAAAAATTTTCATAATGATGTAGAATTTGTATGTGCATGGTGTATTCATTTGTTGTTGAGTTCAAAGCAGTATAAAACTTGTGCGCCCCACTTAATAGCAGCAAGAAGGAGTAAAGTTATAAAATTATTGTATTGTTTGGATTAAATAGAAGCGTTCATCTGAAATAGATGGTCCATGGTATTCAGTGTAGTTCACTTATAGCACTAATGAAAAATCTTCAGTGAAGTGATGTAGAAATTGTGTCTGCAGGAGACATGGCTTGGGAATGAACCCATAACCATGCATGGGGATAAAAGTTATAGTTAAATCCTTCAAATTTCCAGCAGACTATTCTGCAAAAGTATCAAATTATTGCACACAAAACCTCTTCCCTGGTACATATGTATCTAAGAGATACTATAACAGTACAGGGGATTTTGATCACCTCAAGAAAGTCACAACCTTATAAATCTTATAATTAAAAATGTAGAGACCCTATATGTTGTTGTTGTTGTTGTTGTTGTGATCTTCAGTCCAAAGCCTGGTACAATGTAGCTCTCCATCCTAGCTATTATGTGGAAGCCTCTTCGTCCCTGAATTACTGCTGCAACCTACGTACATTTGAACCTGCTTGTTGTCTTCATCCCTTGTTCTCCTTAACTTTTACCCTCCACACTTATCTCCAATAGCATATTGAAAATTACTTCATGTCTCAGACTGTGTCCTAACAATTAAACCTTTCATTTAGTCATGGTATGTCATAAATGTCTTTTATCACCAATGTGATTCCGTATATCCCCATTATTTATCCTATCTATCCATCTAATCATCAGCATTCTTCTTATAGCACTACATTTCAGAAGCTTCTGTCCTCATCTTGTCTGAATGCCCACGTTTGACTTGCACATATGGCTACACTCCAAACAAGTACGATAAGAAAAGATTTTGTAGCCTTAAAATTTCTATTTGTTATAGAAAAGCTGGGGATAGTCTGTAGGCAGCTACATTATACATCTGTGTATGCATTGTGTTCAGACAAACAAAAGACATCTCTCTTCAGATTTCCGAAAATCATATACAAGAACATTCTTGTAAGTGTGCAGAAAAGAATTTTTCTAGCAGTACACAGGGACCAAACTGCAGAGACCTGGGTTCTTCATCAGCCAGTTTATTCCCTTTGAATATTGTCTCATGTACCTGAATACTGAGTTTCTTCCTAATTAAATAGGTATAAGATTTTCCATCAGGTAGAAAAGAGTCATGAGGAAAACATTCTTTTTTATATTCTGCCAACCTACCTGTACAGTTTCTCTTTTTGTGGTGCAGTCTGATGTTCTGTTCAAATAATGCAGTAATACATGTGTGACATTGCACAATCATAAGAATTTTAAATTCTTGTTGTGCTGGAAATACAGCACTGACCACAAATTCTGTATAACTTATAAAAAAAATTTCGGGTTTGGATTATCAAGTAGCTGATGTTACATTATTTAAATTATGTAGCTAATTTATGGGACTAGTGTTATTTAGTACAAAACACATTGTTAAATTATCTCAGAATGTGCTTCTGGCAGTGTAATCCTTATTTAACTTCACCCCTACATTTAGTTGAGATCCATCTTATGCTATTGTTTATACTAAAGCTTAATTTCCAATGTGCATTAATGACAATGTTAGGCTATTACAAGCAGACAAATAGTGAGGTTGCCTTTCTTTTCTCTGTTTTGTTTGGAGCCACAGTATTCAGTTCTGTACACATAACTCATTCCTTTTTTTATTTCTCTATTAATGCTCTTCAAATTGAGCAGGGTTCAACATTTGAGAATGGCGATCTTGGTGAGTGTGATCCATTGTGGATAACAGATGATAAGGTAAGTCATAGATCACCTTTAGTTACTTTAACTGAGGGTATCATCATAATTTAATAATAACCTTGTGTTACCAGGGAGTTATTTATATAGTAACATTTCATTAAAGTGTAGAAAAGTGAAACTTGAATTGATAACAGCTGAATGACTTTATTTGACATCATAAAAACCTCAAGTACTCTGCTGTCATGTGCACTGGTACATCTGATTTTCTTTCTTTTCTTTTTCTTTTTTTTTTAAATGAAAGTTTTTAAGGGCAGTGAAGTGCCCATTTGCTAGTCATTTTGTAAGTAAATAACTCAGTTAATATTTTAATAATATAAATAGTAATTGTAATTTATATTTTCTTTTCCAATGAATATTTCAAAGCAATAGAAAATTTTGATTGAGAATGTTTTATATTGACATAATATGATTCCGAACTGGTTTCTTTTTAAGTTTGATAATGAGCTCCAGAATTAAAGAACAGCATCACAAACCAACCATGGGCTGTCATAATACATGTTTATTTATCATAAATCAGTTTTGGCCAAGTGACCACAATCATGTCACCTCCAATGACTAACATGTTGTAAATAACTATGTCTCTTTTAGCTTAGGCAGCTGTAGTATAATATAGAACTGCTTTCATACAGATGGTGTAATCCTGATTGCTTCATACACAGGAATAGCTAAATATTACCTTTGTTTTCACTAAAAGTGAACTGTTTTAGACTAATTTACAAAAAAATGCGATATATCCAAACACCTCTAAACAGTTCTGTATATATATGGCTTACTTCTTGGCTGAGTTGTGCAGTGTAAAATGACTGTTGCACAAATGCAATCTTGATGTTGTCTTCTTGAAAATGTCTGTTGAAATGGTTAAGTTTTACTATGTCATTTGAATGCAGGCAGGTTGTTCTAGACATTAAATAATTTGTATGGAACAGTAAGATACCAAAATGCTTTTTAACTAGCCTGTCAATATGTAAAAAGAGAGTGTAGAAACTGTTGGGTGGAACATGTGGGAACATTAAGTTACAATAGATTAAGGCTGGGTTGATTTCATGAGTGGACGATGTGTTGTTAGGATAACTCGTATGCAACATTTTGTGCTGTGGGGTAGTCCACTTTGCCCTTGGCCATAGTTTGGTGGTGACCATTCCCCGTGGTGGACAGCTGGTTGGTAGTAATTCCAATACAAAATCTGTGTAAGGATTACAATAGAGCTGGTATGTGGCACAGCTTCTTATGTAGGTGGCCCAGCCTCTGTTAGGGTAGGATAAGCATGTGACAAGACAGCAGTAGTAAGTGCTGTGGGTTTTGCACCTGGGTCTTTCACAGGCATATGATCAATGTGGCAAGTGTTTGGGATTTGGAGTGGCATAGGGATGGACTAAGACATTGTGGAGGTTGGGTGGATAATGGAACACCATTTGAGGAGGGGCGGGAAGGATCTTAGGTAGGATGTCCCTCATTTCAGGACAGGATGAAGATAATCAAATCCCTGGCAAAGGGTGTGGTTCAGTTGTTCCAATCTGTGGTGGTAGTGGGTGACGAATGGGGGCAATCCTTTGTAAAGGTTTCTTAGAAGGTGTTCGAAGCACTGGATGTTGGAGGATATGGCATGGAAAATCTTTTTGTGGACTAGGTCTGTGGGATAGTGTTTACCCGTGAAGTTCTATGCAAAACCTTGGCATACTGGGTGAGGAAGTTATTGTCTTTGCAGGTATGCTGTCCCTCAGTAGTCAGGCTTTAAGGGAGGGATTTTTTGGTGTGGAAGATTTGGCAGCTGTCAAAATGTGGGTACTGGTGGTGGTTTGTGGGTTTGATGTTAACATGGGTGTGGATGGAGTAATCGGAGAGTAGTTGTCAGTGTCTAGGAAGGTGGCATGCTGGATTATAGAGGACCAGGTGAAGTTGTTGGGGCAGTAGGTGTTGAAGTTGTGATTGAATGAGGAGAGAGTGTCTTGGCCCAGAGCCCAGATCATAAAGATATTGTCAGTGAACTTGAACCAGACCAGGTGTTTGGGGTTATAATAGGTTAGGAAATTTTCCTCTATATGGTCCATAAACAGGTCAGCATAAGAAGGTGCCATGCAGGGTGCCCATGGCTGAGGTACAGGTTTGTTTGTTTACCTTCCATTTGGAGGACTAGTAGCAGCATGTTAGGATAAAATTAGTATGAGGAGTGAGGTAGTGGATTTGGAGTCTGAAGAATGTTGGAAGAGTTAGTGTTCAATAGTGACAAGACCATGGGCATGAGGTATATTGGAAAGTGGCATCAGCAATGAGCAGGGATCCAGGAGGTAAAGGATTGTGGATGGTGGAGAGACGATGAAGGAAGTGGCTGCTATCTTCAACATGGGAGGCTAGAATACAGGCAATTGGTGGAAGGTGTTAGTTAGGATGGGTCAGACCTCTTTCCGTGGGAGTCCAATAAACAGCTACAAAACCCTTCTCAGAGAGAGTGCACTAAACAGCTACAATGGAGTGAGCAAGATTGTTGGATGCTCCTTAGTAGCTGTTTTAGGTGTTCCTACCGAAAGAATTCCAGCCCTCATTGACTAAACACCTCCAACCTTACCTGAAATCTAGCCTCCCATGTAAAAGATACCAATCACTTCTCTCACAAATTCTGTGCCATCCCCACTGCTTTACTTCCTGTATCCGTACTCATCACTGTTAACACCACTTTCCTATGGCCATGTTCATGCTGCTATTGAACACTACCTCTGCCAGTGTCCTTCAGTCTCCAAACCCACTACCTCATTTTTCATAGACCTTAATAATTTTATCTTTACACACAACTACTACTACTACTCTGAGGAGAAAGTATACAAACAAATCTGTGGCACAGCCATGGTCACCTGCATTGCACCCTCCCTGTTTATGGGCCATCTAGAGCAAAATTTCCAGCCTCTGAAAACTGTAAACCCTTGGTTTGGTTCAGGTTCATTGACACCATCTTCATGGCCTGGACTCTGGACCAAGACCTCCTATCCTCATTCTTTAACAAGCTCAACACCTCTCCGATCTGCTTCACCTGGTACTCCTTGACCCAGCATGCCACCTTCCTACCAACCCTAAAATCTCTGATGAGTCCACCCACATGTCTGTCGATACTAAACCCATTAACCAGCATCAATACCTGCATTTCAACAGCTGCCAATCCTTCCACACCAAAAAATCCCAACATTATGCCATATCTGCAGTGACAATACTCCCTCACTAGTACGCTGAGGTCTCACAAAGGCTTTCACAGACAGGCACTGCCTCCCACGTTTTGTCTGCAAACAGATATCCCATGCCATATCCCACACATGTGAACCCTCCCATCAACCTCCCCCCCCCCCCAAAAAAAAAAAACCTGGAGAAAGATGTGTCGTCTGTGACCCAGTATCATCATGGACTGGAACAACTGAACCACATCCTTCGCCAGGGCGTTGGTTAGCCCTCATTCCTTCACGAAATGAGGGACATTCTATCAAAGATTCTTCTCACTCCTCCTAAAGTGGTGTTCTGTCACCCTCCCACGAACTACAACATCCTAGTTCATCCACATGCCACTCTCAGTTCCAGCCCCTTACCACAGGGATCATATCCCTGTGGAAGACCCAGGTGCAAGACCTGCCCAATCTACCTACACAACACTTTCTGTTGCAGTCCTGTCACAGACTTGCCCAACCTCATCAGAGGCTGGCTACCTGTGATAGCAGCCATGTCATTTACCACCTCTGCTGCAAGCACTGCACAGCTTTTTATATTGGTATGACTACCAACCAGCTGTACAGCAGGATGAGTGGCTACCACAAAACAGTGGCCAAGAGCAAAGTGACTATCCTGTGGCACAACATGCAATCGTACATAACAGGTCTGATTTCAATGGTTGCTTAACAACCCAAGCAATCCGGATCCTCCCCACCACCACCAGGTGTTCTGGACAGTGCAGATGAAAGTTATCCTTACAGCACATTCTCCTGTCCTGAAATCATCCTGACCTCAACGTACTGTAACCTTCTGTCCCTACATCAACCACATAACAGTTTCTGGCCTCCCACTTGCACTATCGCTTCCTTCCAATTAATGTTCCCTCATTCTCATTGCACTCTGTTCTCTGCCAATGCACGCAAGGGTCTTTTCCCCGTTTCTACTCCTTTCTTTTTCCTCTCCGTGTCCCCCTCTCCGTTTCACACAGCCACCTGACACTGCCTGGCAGACTTGTCTTGCTGCCATCTAGTCCCTGCACAGTGGCTGGAGGTAGTTGTGTGTGTGTGTGTGTGTGTGTGTGTGTGTGTGTGTGTGTGTGTGAATCCAATATTCTGCAGCAGATTGGTACAAGGTTACAAATTTTGAACACCACGTGGTGTTGCAGAAGTGGGTGTGGCACTCTTCAGGACCATCTTATTAATTACTTACTACTTACAAACATCATTCAACCACAAAAATACAAAGCTATTTAAGACAAAACATTATAAAAGATAATTGTAATATAACAAAGTGTTATATGTGAAATGACGTTGCAAATGCATGTGTGGCACTACATAGTGAGGCAGTTTTAATTAATTGTGTATATAAATATAATACATATAAAACATAACACCTGTTTCAGCAGGCACATGAGAGAAGAAAGATTCTGACACAAGGAAGAGCAAACCCAGGATGGTATGCTCAGTAAATCACTATAAATGTCAAAAAACATTTATTCTTCAAGTTGACTTTTGTTGAGGTTGTTGTGTGGATTATTCATACAGTGATTCTAAATTTCAAGGTCTTTAAGTGTTCATAAATCTATACCTTTAGACTCAGAGTGCAATATGAACATTGCAAAGGGAATGATTCTCAACAGCTGAATGACATTTAAGGGCAATAACTTTCTTACAATTATACCCTCTTTATCTAGTATTAGTCATGACATATCTGCCCTACATATATAGAATTATATGGTCCACATGAAATTTTGTAAATGTTTGACTTCAAAAATTTGTCTACCTTTTGGTCTACGGAAGTGCATAAGACAAATGATTTTCTTCTATGTACTGAAGCTAATCTGTACTTAAGCTTTCCTGAAAGGACTAGTGATTTGTTCAGAAAATTGACCTTAATGTGAAATGGAAGTATGCTTAATGATGTCATCTTTTGAAACAATACTGGATATATGCTTATCAAAAATAGCTGTGCATATATCATGAATAAACTGTTTTGTATACCCTTTCTCCATACCTAATTGTACAATGATATTAGTTTCTATGTTTATGTAATCCTGTAAAGGTTCAGTTTTGCATGTCTACAATACACTGGAAGAAAAAAATGTTTGTTTGAGTGCACAGGGGAGGCACAAATCAGCACCAATCATTATGTTTGTAGAGCCCCTAGGCTTATGAAATACACCGAAATCAAAATCTGTACCTTCCCTTTTAACCTGAATGTCAAGAAAGTTGAGACATCCACTACTTTTCATTCCCACTGTATAGTGGATATTCATAAGCAACTGATTGAGTTCATTAGTTAGATTAATTCCATCATGTACATCACTGTGAAATAAGAGAAATACATCACTGACATAACTGTGATAGATAAAAATGTTCAATGTAATAGAGTTGTTATTACTAAAAAATCTTTAAATCATTTTTAGGGTAATGAAGTCATTTTGCATTCAAGACTTCTCCCGGTAGTGATCTATTCTGCTTTGCAGACATACGTAATACTGTGTTTTTAATGTCTTTACACATAGTGTAATTCACTAATTCATTCACATGCTGCAAGTTAGTTAAATACTTGGCACCAAACCGAGCGAGGTGGTGCAGTATTTAGCACACTGGACTCAGGTATGGGACGACAATGGTTCAAACCTGCGTCTGACCATCCTGATTTAGGTTTTCCATGATTTCTCAAAATCACTTCAGGCAAATGCTGTGATGGTTCCTTTGAAAGGGTACTACTGACTTCTGTCACCATCCTTCCCTAATCTAATGGGACTGATGCCCTTGTTGTTCGGTCCCCCCTCCAAATCAACCAACCTTGGCACCAAGAAACATTCATTTAACCTAATGGAAGTGTCTTTGTGAATATTGGCAATACTCAGTCATTCACATTAATATTTCTTATACATTTCTGTTTTTGTGTAGGTTACTTGGAGATGGTCACTTGACCAAAGACAGTTGTCGATAAATAAATAAATACATACATACATATTATAGCATCTTTTGATGTTTTTTTTTTTCATCCCAGTCTTAAAAATCTATTGGGTACTGCATATTAAAGAGATAAAATACAAAGTGGCAGGTTATACTTGGAAAGATGTTTTAGATGTGGACACACATCCATGTGTTGGGTAACATTTCAAAATTTGGGTAATGATGAGGTTAGCTTTAGATCTAACCCTCACTGCCCTTCTCCTCACTTTCCCAGGCCTGTGGAAATTTGCTACAGCTTACTTTGGAAGAACATTGATAGATGAATTTTATGCGTCACATGACTTCTAAGTAGCAAGCTCTTAGACATGTACTGCTTTGCTTTAAAAATAAACATAATTCTTGACATAGGCTAATATTTAGCAGCTCAGCAAGAAAATGAGGGTATTAATACATCATGTACAAATTTAAATTAAAATAGCCAACAAGTGTCAACTCTGAGTGCACTGCAGAAAAAAATGAATATTTAAAAAGGTGTGAAAACTGATTTTGCTTGATAAGGAGGAGCCTTGACACAATAAAACCATCCTGTGTCATGTATTTGGTATTTTCTCCCTATGTAGATTGGTATTATTTATAACACTCTTCCCCCCATGAACCATGGACCTTCCCATTGGTGGGGAGGCTTGCGTGCCTCAGCGATACAGATAGCCGTTCCGTAGTTGCAACCACAACGGAGGGGTATCTGTTGAGAGGCCAGACAAACACGTGGTTCCTGAAGAGGGGCAGCAGCCTTTTCAGTAGTTGCAGGAGCAACAGTCTGGATGATTGACTGATATGGCCTTGTAACACTAACCAAAACAGCCTTGCTGTGCTGGTACTGCGAACAGTTGAAAGCAAGGGGAAACTACAGCCGTAATTTTTCCCAAGGGCATGCAGCTCTACTGTATGGTTAAATGATGATGACGTCCTCTTGGGTAAAATATTCCGGAGGTAAAATAGTCCCCCATTCGGATCTCCGGGCGGGGACTACTCAAGAGGACGTCGTTATCAGGAGAAAGAAAACTGGCGTTCTACGGATCGTAGCATGGAATGTCAGATCCGTTAATCGGGCAGGTACGATAGAAAATTTAAAAAGGGAAATGGATAGGTTAAAGTTAGATATAGTGGGAATTAGTGAAGTTCGGTGGCAGGAGGAACAAGACTTTTGGTCAGTTGAATACAGGGTTATAAATACAAATTCAAATTGGGGTAATGCAGGAGTAGGTTTAATAATGAATAAAAAAATAGGAATGTGGGTAAGCTACTACAGACAGCATAGTGAGCGCATTATTGTGGCCAAGATAGATACGAAGCTCACGCCTACTAGAGTAGTACAAGTTTATATGCCAACTAGCTCTGCAGATGACGAAGAAATTGAAGAAATGTATGACGAAATAAAAGAAATTATTCAGATAGTGAAGGGAGACGAAAATTTAATTGTCATGGGTGACTGGAATTCTGTAGTAGGAAAAGGGAGAGAAGGAAACGTAGTAGGTGAATATGGATTCGGGCTAAGAAATGAAAGAGGAAGCCGCCTGGTAGAATTTTGCACAGAGCACAACTTAATCATAGCTAACACTTGGTTCAAGTATCATAAAAGAAGGTTGTATACATGGAAGAATCCTGGAGATACTAGAAGGTATCAGATAGATTATATAATGGTAAGACAGAGATTTAGGAACCAGGTTTTAAATTTTAAGACATTTCCAGGGGCAGATGTGGACTCTGACCACAATCTATTGGTTATGAACTGTAGATTAAAACTGAAGAAACTGCAAAAAGGTGGGAATTTGAGGAGATTTGACCTGGATAAACTAACTAAACCAGAGGTTGTACAGAGTTTCAGGGAGAACGTAAGGGATCAAATGGCAGGAATGGGGGAAAGAAATACAGTAGAAGAAGAATGGGTACGTTTGAGGGATGAAGTAGTGAAGGCAGCAGAGGATCAAGTAGGTAAAAAGACGACGGCTAGTAGAAATCCTTGGGTAACAGAAGAAATATTGAATTTAATTGATGAAAGGAGAAAATATAAAAATGCAGTAAATGAAGCAGGCAAAAAGGAATACAAATGTCTCAAAAATGAGATCAACAGGAAGTGCAAAATGGCTAAGCAGGGATGGCTAGACGATAAATGTAAGGATGTAGAGGCATACCTCACTAGGGGTAAGATAGGTACTGCCTACAGGAAAATTAAAGAGACCTTTGGAGAAAAGAGAACCACTTGTATGAATATCAAGAACTCAGATGGAAACCCAGTTCTAAGCAAAGAAGGGAAAGCAGAAAGGAGGAAGGAGTATCTAGAGGGTCTATACAAGAGCGATGTACTTGAGGACAATATTATGGAAATGGAAGAGGATGTAGATGAAGATGAAATGGGAGATATGATACTGCGTGAAGAGTTTGACAGACCTGAGTCGAAACAAGGCCCCGGGAGTAGACAACATTCCATTAGGACTACTGACGGCCTTGGGAGAGCCAGTCCTGACAAAACTCTACCATCTGGTGAGCAAGATGTATGAGACAGGCGAAATACCCTCAGACTTCAAGAAGACTATAATAATTCCAATTCCAAAGAAAGCAGGTGTTGACAGATGTGAAAATTACTGAACTATCAGTTTAATAAGTCACGGCTGCAAAATACTAACACGAATTCTTTACAGATGAATGGAAAAACTAGTAGAAGCCGACCTTGGGGAAGGTCAGTTTGGATTCCGTAGAAATATTTGAACTCGTGAGGCAATACTGACCCTTTGGCTTATCTCAGAAGATCGATTCAGGAAAGGCAAACCTACGTTTCTAGCATTTGTAGACTTAGAGAAAGCTTTTGAGAATGTTGAATGGAATACTCTCTTTCAAATTCTGAAGGTGGCAGGGGTAAAATACAGGGAGCGAAGGGCTATTTACAATTTGTATAGAAACCAAATGGCAGTTATAAGAGTTGAGGGGCATGAAAGGGAAGCAGTGGTTGGGAAGGGAGTGAGACAGGGTTGTAGCCTCTCCCCGATGTTATTCAATCTGTATGTTGAGCAAGCAGTGAAGGAAACAAAAGAAAAATTCGGAGTAAGTATTAAAATCCATGGAGAAGAAATAAAATCGTTGAGGTTCGCTGATGACGTAATTCTGTCAGAGACACCAAAGGACGTGGAAGAGCAGTTGAATGGAATGGATAATGTCTTGAAGGGAGGATATAAGATGAACATCAACAAAAGCAAAACGAGGATAATGGAATGTAGTCGAATTAAGTTGGGTGATGTTGAGGGTATCAGATTAGGAAATGAGACACCTAAAGTAGTAAAGGAGTTTTGCTATTTGGGAAGCAAAATAACTGATGATGGTTGAAGCAGAGAGGATATAAAATGTAGATTGGCAATGGGAAGGAAAGCGTTTCTGAAGAAGAGAAATTTATTAACATCGAGTATAGATTTAAGTGTCAGGAAGTCATTTCTGAAAGTATTTCTATGGAGTGTAGCCATGTATGGAAGTGAAACATGGACGATAAATAGTTTAGCCAAGAAGAGAATAGAAGCTTTCGAAATGTGGTGCTACAGAAGAATGCTGAAGATTAGATGGGTAGATCACATAACTAATGAGGAGGTATTGAATAGAATTGGGGAGAAGAGGAGCTTGTGGCACAACTTCGCTAGAAGAAGGGATCGGTTGGTAGGACATGTTCTGAGGCATCAAGGGGTCACCAATTTAGTATTGGAGGGCAGCGTGGAGGGTAAAAATCGTAGAGGGAGACCAAGAGATGAATACATCAAGCAGATTCAGAAGGATGTAGGTTGCAGTAGGTGCTGGGGGATGAAGCAGCTTGCACAGGATAGAGTAGTCTCAGGACTGTAGACCATAACAACAACAACATGATAACACTACACCTGAACTTATTACTTTACTGCTCCATTTGAAATTAAACTAATAGTTCAATAGCAAAAAAATTGTGTACAGGAAAGTGATACTAGCATATTATTGTGGACAGTACTTTATGTAGATTTGAAACACTTTATAGCATTTATGGTTTTTCATTTATTGGTAATAATCTTTCACCAAAATAATCCGAAATAAGTACAGACTGTGGAATCATGCCAACATCATTTTCCCCCTCTGTCCATATACTGGTTTTTCTGAGACAAGGATGTTTCCAGACAACGTACCAATACATCAGATGCAGACATAGTCAAAGAGGGTTTCAGGAGGTCTGGATCCTCCTATCACAAGACTGAAATTACACATGACCTAGTTGCCATGCAGTGAAATTGAAAATATTTCGGTTTTCAGTCAAATGAAGAAAAAGGGCTATGAACTGTTGACAGTCAACACCAATGATAGGTTGAAACTACCTATAGGTCAATAGCACTATCAGCTGTCTCCCATCCAAGTCAAGGCCAATTAGTGTATGTTGTTGGCCTTGCTGGACCTAGGTTGTTGTTGTGCTAATCAGTCCAGTTTTTATTTGCAGTTGAGTTTAATGTAAGTGCCACTGTTCAATGTTTTTGTGCTGTGTGTTGTTGTGATAGTTTCTAATTATGTATAAGTTTGTAACAATAAAGAAGAGGATGAAAACTGATTTTGACTTGTCCACTAGCATTATGGTAACTTTGAAACATGTATGCATTACTGTAATGATCTAGTTACCTATTTATGGCAGTTCAATGTCAGCACTGGAGTTATTATTTGGAGGCTGACAGAAATTTGAGATTGTAATACTTCTGTATTTCACATGGCAGTTGGGCAGTAAACATCATTGCAAATAAGATCAAATTAAAACTAGAGCCCAATAATACTTGGATATGTCTCTGTTACCCAAAAAACACACTGATCAACAGAAATATCACCCAAATGTTGAAGGTTGCATTTCTTTAAAAAAATTGCTCAGTGTTCTGTCACCAATATCCCAAATGGCAAAATATCACCTAATCTGGTTGCCCAGGTGGTACTTCATTAAAAAGCTAGTTCTGATATGGAACAATGGAGAGGGGTTTTCAGAGAGAGGAAATGCTATTTGATGACTGCACATTATATAGTTTGTTGTAAAAATATTTTTTTAGAGGGCTGCTTGAATTCATCCAAGCCAACTGTGTTTTGAAACTCCCTCCCCCTTTTGGGCAAAATCTGTTTATGCTCTTACAATACTATAATAACTGAAGACAGAAATTCCATGCCCAATTAACTCTTAAAATGTGCGTTTATTCATTCAGCATAAAACAACGAGGTGTGCATAATGACAGGAAAAAACGTGAAATACCAGCATTTCATCTCTTGTTGTGATGCATTTTATTGTATTTTGAAACAACAACAACAACAACAACCAGTTTTTCAAAATTCTCCAATGATCAGGCAGTTCTTAAATTAGGAAAGCGATGTGGTTCATATCCATCTGCCGGAAACCTTGAAAATGTTTTGGTGTGGTTTCTCACTTTCAGTTTAAACAAATACTGGGGATGGTCCCTTTCTGTAGGCCACAACCAATTCCTTTTGAATTTCTTTCTTTCTTGACAGATTCCAATTCCCTTAAATATGCAGCCTCTCTGCTTAAATGAAAAGAGTTGCATTGAAGGCGAGCCAAACATCCCTCTGGGTACTCTGGTTGCTAAATTCCATAAGATAAAGAAATAATAATTCAAATTCTCTTCATATGTGCTCATGCATTTGACTGTACTGACACTCTTTCATGTAGAAAACGATCTTTCTGCATTGCGAGAAGTGACAGATGCACACTTTATTCAGGAAGTTTGCGAAGGTGTAAGGCTGAATAACTCCATATCCTTTGCATTTTCACCACTAAAAAATTGTTGCAGCTTCTCTGTTGAACAGAGAGCTCTTTATTACAACAGCAGTGTCTGTCACAGTCATGGTAATTTTGAAGTGTTCCTTGCTCATCATGTTTACTGGTTAAACATTAAAATGTCATTCCAGCTGAACCTATAAGTGTGGTGTCATGTTTCAACTGGCTTTCTGGATTGGCCTCACGTAATGTGGAGACCATTGTCCTTGTGCTGGTGCAGAGAAAATTATTCTTGCAATAGCATTCGCCTCTGCTTATGTGGAGGTGAATTTACTTCAGGCTGTTGGGGAGAAAATTACTCTCACAGCAGGTCAGGCCAATGTCATCAGCCTGTGGTATGGTTGATGACCCAGTTCCACAATGAGCCAATTGCAGGATTGACCCAACTCTTTGTGTGTTCACTGTGCTGTATTCTATCTTGCAAAAATGGAATTCTAGGTTCTTAGTGCAGCAGATGAATGGAATACATCCTCAGTAGGTAAAGGCAGAGTTTCAGAGCTCAGTTCTGCAGCGTCTACAGTGCCGTGAGGTGAGTGTCAGCTTCCTTCCTGCATAGAATTGCCGCGTACTCTAACATGTGGCAATAATCATGGTGTCTCAAAAAATTCACGCTTGTTGTTTCATGATTATTCCCTCAGCTGAAATCCAGAGTGGAAAAAGAGTGGAAAATGCCTTTGGAGGGTGATTAGGGATTGGAGCTTGACTACTTCTTAGTGGTTTGCCAGAATATAGAGCTCTTAAGTAACAAGATTATCTAACTAATGAAATGATGCACCAGGTGACATTTTAGAACTTTTATTAAATTCACACAACGGGTTATATTAGGCCATTGTCAAGTGCATCTGGAAGTTATGGTGTAGAGAAGCAACATCAAATGACTTCATTTGACATTGCTTCTCTACAGATAACTTTCAGATACACTTAATAATGGCCTAACATAGATGCAAAAACCTGTTTTTGTACTTAATGAAGTTTAAAAAAAAGCAAATGTAGAAGAGTTTCAGCAACTGTACAACAGTTGTTGTATCAATAGCATCATCCAGACATAGGGAAACTAATAATGGGATTATATCTCTGGTTGGTGAAAACTCAGAAATCATTGTTGAGTAAAATGGTTTATCATTACTTATGGACATTTTAAGAATAATTGAAAAACATGAGTCTTTTTAAGGTTGTATATAACAAGTCAGACCACCACTCCCCATTAACAAAATCCGAGCTATGTTCTTGCTTCAGAGCAATGCTGATGGAGCATTTGGCTCATATTGCTGCCAGCTCCAACCAAGTCAATACTTACATCACTATTCCACTGATGATGAGGAGCAGTAGTTGCTACAGTTTGACAATTTAAATGTGGAGCCTCACTCTTTTTCTGCATTTTGGGTTATAGGAGAGCATGATTTTGCTGCATCCAGTAATTCACAGTAACAATCCACACATGTGACGAAATGTTCTTTGATATTTTTAATAAAAAGTGGTTGACAACTTTTTCTTACATTAGAGGGGACGTCACACCATGATAATTCGTTATGAAACTAAAAATTAAGTGTGGTAGTTGTGGGCTTCTAGATAGATTCACTGTGAAAAACAAAAACTGCAAGTCAATCAGCCAGTGGTTTTGAAAATGCAGAAACAGTTTGTCAGTTACAGAGTGAACTAGAAATATTCTACTCTACTTTTGAATTGATTATACTCTAATTTTGAATTTTTTATGTGACTTTTTTGCATTGTGGGTCCTGCAGTTCAACTGAAAAAACAGCAATTGCACTTGATTCAAAGGTAGCAAAGCTTACCACAAAGCACATTGTCACTTCAGAGAATACTGTGCTTCTTTGTGCCAGAACATGTGTGTGCTGACAAATCAGCAGTTTTCATCAAGGAATAATATTTTCAAAAATTAGCTAATGTAAAACGTTCACCCAGTTTGGATGATCTTTGATTGTGGAAAATTACAGAGATTGTAGAATCTGTTCATATAGTACTCCAAGCAAATAAATATATTAAAACAGTTTGTCAAAGATCAACCGACAAAATGCATGTCATGGAAATCTGTAAGATCTCTTTCCAATTTCACCTTATTCATGATTGTACAGTGTGTGCTTCAACAAGAAAGGTATATGCAATATCTTTGAGTTGCAGGTATTAATCCAAGGAAGCTGGTTAGAAATTTGGGTTCCAAGCAATTGCCTACCATTTGCACACATACACTGAGTGGAAATCAACTTTTTCAGGCTTCTCTCCTGGATGTTAAATAGTTCATATTTTATCTGATACATGGTGTCCACCATTGATACCACTGTTTAACAAATCAGATTGCCATAAATTGTCAAGCAATTGGTGTTAGTATAGAATTCAGATTTAGCTGAACAGGTATAGCTCAGACTACACTCCTTCACTGTTGTGAATTCCTTGCAGCTATTTGATAAGTGTTTCTTACAAAGCCGTTCTTTCAAAACAGAGCTTTCATGTTATTTAAATTGGAGACTCTGAATTGGTTGCATAACAGGTGGTTAGGGAATTTCAGACAAACAGCTTCCATAGCCTTGGGTTAGTGATGCTGCCTTGAATCACATACATACAGTGATGCATCTCTTTCAATGCTATTTTATATGTTAAAAATATTTATGATCTATTCTTACTATGAGAAACGATGACTGCCAGCATAAAATGGCATATGGTATGTCATATTGTTAGTAACTGCCAATATAATGTACCAGATTTTATTTTTCAAATGAAACTGAGTCAGTCTTGCTGCCATAAAGCATTATCTGTGTCAGTATATTGTCAGACAATTGTT
The DNA here is from genome assembly GCF_023898315.1 of Schistocerca nitens. NCBI lineage: Eukaryota > Metazoa > Arthropoda > Insecta > Orthoptera > Acrididae > Schistocerca > Schistocerca nitens. Next base: position 63,143,552 of record NC_064624.1, read on the forward strand.
AGTTACTAAAAATCTTCATAGATATGAAAATATGTATAGATTTCTAATGCTACTACACCAGCTATGTTACAATAGGTATAAATTAAATGAACTTTGCCAAACGTCCCTATACTTCAGATCTGTGCAGGTATTATCAACACAAATGTCATTGAGATATTCAAGAAAGTGATGGAGAATTATTTAAGTACTTCCTATCTAAATGAATCATTTAATTGTGGAGAGAAGCATAACATTTCAGGTGGAATGTATTCAACCCACTACAAGACCATCAGGAAAATGTAGTTTTAAATTTTTAGTATGTTAGATCGATCCAATTGTAAGATATTTTTGTATAGTATATGACTTAATATGGTGTCAGCTTTATATGTGAATTCTCTCAAATAAATATTATCTAATAAAAAGAAATCAGGAACTATTAAGTAAAGCTGACCGTTGGCTTCAATTAACCAGTCAGTGATTAGGAGCTCTATGTGGTGTGCTGGCAGTGGCTATTCAATCACATCTGCTGATTAGTTCTACATTACAACCCTAGATTTATTGTATATTAGATGGAAATTACTAGTGAGAATTCATATATGAGACTGATGTGCTTTTTATTGTCATAACTGGGCATATATTTGGATACCAATGTCTGTTTGATTTCAAAATTTCGTTTACTATTTAACTATTTTCAGAGTCCACACTGTCAGCTGTAATTGCTTATTATGAATTCAGGCCTTTGAAATGAAAGTAGCATGGAATCTATAGGAACTGGAACCAATTGAGAACTGTTTGTGTGAAATATTGTCAAATTATCAAAAGTATCTTATAAGATTGTCAGTGAGTACAACCAGAATGAAAAGTGATATGGAGAACACAGAATTTCAATATCTACATAGGAGGATTCATAACTAGAGCATTGTTGTTATTATTGTATCCTGCAGCCATTTGGATTACCTGCCTAGCATGGATGTGGACACGTCAGAGGTACTAATGCTGTGAGTAGTAGCAGCAGGCTTTGTCGTAAGTGCAGCCACTGCCAAGATGTACCCATGATATGGTGCCACCTAGTAGTGACTGTTTGCAACTGAGTCTGTGGCCCAAGCTGTTGGTTTAGCTCATTGCTCTCTGTATATTGAAACTAGTGGTATCACACTGTTTCACAGCCAAGTTGAACTCCAGCATTTACAGGAATGTGTTCATTTCCCTGTGGGTTGGTGAACCCCCGGAACCTGTAGTGATAAACAGGCTACCCACACCACTTAGGATAGAAAAATTATTATTATTATTATTGTTGTTGTTGTTCTGAGAAGTTGTGATCTTGGGTTTTCATTCAACTTGGCAAATATGTCAGGTACTGAAGCAGTTTATCTGACATAGTACAGTGCTGTAAGATTTGTGGATAGGAGGAGACTCACATTAGTGGGTAAAATGGTGGGATGAGTGTGAGGATATTATCAGTGACAGGTGAAACCAGCTACAGAGCAGTATGTGATTCACTCACTTCGGACAAGTAAGTTTTGTTAATCTGCCTCCTAATTGTCCAGTTGGTCTAAAACTGTCGGAATGAAAAGTTACTTCCAGAATATACATTGTGAGTGGCATGTTAAGTAAACATATCTGAGAATTTGCTGTGTGAAGTCCTCAAAGGTGCCACTAATTTAACTAAATGAGGCATTTTATTCACTTCTATTTCTCATTAATTATACTATGGTTTGCATCTTTCTGTGACATAGAATTTAGTATTTGGTTGATCTTAGCATTTTAGACCAACATTGTCATGTTCAGTTTTTTCAGTGTTGTCCTTGTTTGAAAAATTGCTAAAATAAGTTAACACTTTCTACCGTATCTTCCTTCGCCGTCGGCGTTGTCGGTGTTACCGTGAGACACCGTTATACCAAGAGGAAAGGCGTGTCGATCTTAGAGCATGAGATATGATGACCTTAAGCCATTGACAACACACAACGGTCACGGTAGCACCTGATTCCAGAATAGCTGCAGTAGTTAATATCTACGAACTATCCCCTCTTGACCAGGTCCCCCAAAACTTAACTCATAACGAGATCCCTTCAAAGCAAATTGTCATAACGATCGTCTATAAGGGCTTCGTACAACGAGAAGAAATGTTAGAGTTTATGGAATAATAACAGATACGACCAAACTGTCTTGTCTCTTCTGCTTTATTTAACATAACTTTGTTCACAGTTTCATTTCGCATTCACCACTCATTCACCGAAACCCTTTGATGAACAGTTTTGGTTGCTTGACACCAACAGTCAATGATAATAATACAGCTTTTCTCCTTTTTATAAATTGAAGCCCGCTCTCCGCGATATGATAAAAAAAAAGGTCTCAATACTGCGTCCCTCGTGAGATCCGAATAGACTTATCCCGAAATTGACCGCGCTGTAGGTGTACTCAATTTAATGACCACACTTCGCTGTCCGCTATTTCGTGTAACTGAATGTCCATTTGTTAGTCTGATTATACACTGTAGCTATTTAAAATTCGTCCCTATATTTTTCACAACGCACAGTTAGCACTTCTTTACTTGGTTTTTTTTTTTTTTTCTGAGAGTAAACGGAAAAAAAGACGCCGTATCATCGGCTTAGTCGATATAAAGCAAAACACCTTAATATGCCCAATTTCACCTCTTCTTATAGGATCGGCTACCTTACTCATTAATTTACTACATATTATTTCCAATAACACTAAACAGGTATCACAGCTATATTTTAATTGTATTCAAAAGCATGTTACTGCTATTATGACCGACCAAATCGTCACAAATCGCGCGGCGTGCGTTTTTAATGATATCTTTATGCTATTCAATTTCCGTTTCAGCTATCTTGACTCGTAATGTTACACAGCCCCCCAGACTGTGATGTCTTGAAGAGGGTTCCAGACAGAACAGGCTTTCTTTTTTTTTTTTTTTTTTTTTTTTTTTTTTTTTTTTTTTTTTTTACAGTGACAGGAGAGGGTATTTGTTTCGGTGAATACAGTCACTCTCAGATTCACTCAACAAGTCAGTACATACATCCTACAATATTTAAGTTGAGTTAATGGGCCTAGACAAAATGCCCTTAACTAAATTCCACATTTGTTTATAGGTTGTCTGAGAAACACTTTGCACTAATCACATCATATTCACACCACATTTTTTTTCTTGGATGAAGCCCTGAGTTCTTCAACCGACTGTGCAAGGCAGGGATCACAGCTGGGTTCGATGATTGGCATCCTAGGCCAAAACCCTTATCAGGCCACTTGTTTAACCAGAGAGGATTTGGTCCGTTTCTTTTCCTCTTAATTCCACTTTTAAATAATCCATCCTCGCTGTTCGGTGAGAGAATAAATCTTATTTCAGCATCGTCATTGTTGCCGATACCAAGAAGGTATCTCGTGGAAATCTTTGGTACATTCTTTAACTTTCTTTGTAAGTTAGTATAAGTATGTATTTATCCACTGGTGCTTTCATTTAGTTGGCTCTGAGTGTAGTCTGGATATCATTCAGTGTTTCTTGAATCTATATTTTGCTCATTATTGATCATATTTCTTCAGGTCTATGTGAGGGAACAAGCCTTTAATTTCATCAGTATCACAATCTGCCAGGAGGTAGCTCCCTTCATGAGGTATTTTCATTATTTTGTATGGCCCTGTATATAAATATTGCCTTTTCTTATTCAGTCTTTTCCTGGTTGATGCTTTTCGGTGATTTCTCAATAACATTTCTTCCCCTACATCATATGTGACTACTTTCTTCACATTTTTATCAAAACGGGTTTTTCTCAATTGTGTTTGATGCTTCAGGTTTTTGTAGACCTTCAGTTAATTCATTCCTTATATCCTGATCATTATTGTATCTTAATACTCTCAGTTCAAATTGATGCCTGCCTTCCTTCTCCTTTCCAATCATCCTAGGAAGGCATTTGGTGACTGGTATTAGTTTAATCTATCTCGTTGAGTCAACGGTGGGGGTTCATGAACTTCCACAATCCGTACAGTATGATCCGAGTTATGGTATTCACCCAGTCGCACATTGGAGGCTCCTTCGCCCATTGGTATAACCCCTTGTGCTGGATGAGGACTTCAGGCATTTGTTCCATCCTGCCGATGAACATTATGCTTAGAATTATCTTCCCAAGGTCGAATACAATTGGGTTCATCACTTGGGTACCTGTTACTCTGATTAATATCACTACTATGCACATTCGCGTCACCATATCGAGGTTTACCTCTAGCACAGTAAGTATCTCTTCTATATTTATTATAATCATTGTTTTTATTGCAACCATAGGATGAAGATTGTCTACGCTCCTGTGATGCGGGTTTGACCTGGTTTTCGGTATTATTATTATCATACGTTAAATTATTATTATAATTATTCGTATTACTATGAGTGTGAATTGACATTTGATTTCTACTCATTTGTCTTGCGTGTTCCATAATCATATCTATAGAGTCAATCACCGACAAGAACTGTTCTACATCGTGGTCAGGAACATTTATTAACTTTTCACGTATATTTATGGGCAACCTTCCCTTCAAAATTCTGATCACTTCCTTGTGAGAAATTGGATCACTCCAATTACGTGTCTTATTTATGTACTTTTCAAAATATTGCGTTAAAGTACTCCTATTACTGTTAAAATACTCAGGTTGATAAATCTCTTTTCTTAATTTCTCTTGTTTACTCGACGACCAGTATTTAGCCAAAAAAAGTTGTTCAAACTCAGCGCAAGTATGGCAAATTTCACTTCCTTCGGAGGCCCATAATGCGGCTTCTCCGGTAATTTTGGATACTATAAATTGAAGTCAGTCGTGTTCTGACCAGCTACGTGGAAATATTCTTTTGAAATTATTGATAAAGATTTTCGGATACAGGTTGTTCTTTTCGGTGGAGAATGTTGGGAATTGTCTACTTTTTAAAAATGCTGTTCTCCACCTTTAACGAAGACAAATATCCTCGCTGACCAAAAGAATCATCATCTTTACCAACCGAATCATCAACTTCCCAATGCAAATTTTCACCACAATTGTACTTCGTATTATCACATGTTCGGTTGTTTTTCGATCTATTCTCCGAACGTTCGTCCTCTGTCAACAAATTTTGTGATGACTTTCGTTCTAACTCCGCCAATTTATGATTGGTTTCCTTTTGCCATTTAGGTAACTCGTCAACTATTTTCTCTTTTATTTTCTGAATTTCGCCAGTGAAGAGCTTAATTAATTCATCATTTCTACTTAGGTGCTCATTGATATTTTCATTTGGCTGGGATCCAATAGTAGTCTTAAGCTTGTCTACAATTTCATTTCCTTTTATTTCTATCCATTCAGATAGATCTTCGTCAAGTCTTTTAGTTTGATCTACTAAGTACTTGTCAATCCCCTTACGAGCATCGGACTCAAACTCGACTATTTGTTTCGAAAGCTCTTCTATCTGTGCGCTAGCACTGAAACAGCTGCTTTCACATTTAACCATCCTATTGGACAGGCCATCATAACTCTTCGAAACTACCTCATATTTCTTTTCTATGTCATGAAGTTTTCCCATTAAATTATTATATTGCCTTTCTAAGGTGTTAGAAAACTCTACATCTAGTTCTCCAAATTTCGCATTTAAGTCTCCCAGTCCGCCTTTAATTCTTTCTTAGTATTTTCCAGTTTATAATCAAAGGTGTTCAGTTTGCTTTCCAAAGAATCCATTTTAACTTCTAATGAACCAAATTTGCCCTCAAATTTTTCATTTAACTTTTGATTGTCCTCTTTTAATTGCTTATTATCTTTTTCTAGTGAACCAAGTCTTCCATTCATTACACCCATTTGAGTATTTATTGATACCAGCATATCAAATATTTTTTGATTAATATTTCCATTTTGAGGATCAGCTTGCTGACCTACTTCTGAAACCTCAAGATCTTTATGTTCTCCCACGCTGCTTACCTTACTTATCATTGTATTTGAATCTCCTAATGGCTCTAAATCAATAACTGTATTATTATCTGTACATGTCTCCTGTCCCACATTGAGCTCATGGGATGCATCATCCATATCCTCTTCACTTTCCTCTCTCTCTCTACTCATTACTCTACTCAACTGCACATTATCATGTATTCTTTTCGTTCGTTTTGACATGATTATTCGCTACCAAGACATATACTTATTTTCACTATGTATTTATATTTATTTATCTACCAAAATCACAAGTCTCATCTTCCTTTTTTTTATAATTAGACTGTTATTTTAATCATACCTGGTAGTATCGCTCACTTTTAGCGATTATTGAAGAATACCTCTTTCATTGGACAGACTCACTGGCTGCTACAATATTTTCCAACTCTAGGGTTCGTGAATCCGGATGACACTCGACTCGATGCAGCAATCCTCCTAGATCGAGCCGCACATTGTGGCGCCACTTCTACCGTATCTTCCTTCGCCGTCGGCATTGTCGGTGTTACCGTGAGACACCGTTATACCAAGAGGAAGGGCGCGTCGATCTTAGAGCATGAGATATGATGACCTTAAGCCATTGACAACACACAACGGTCACGGTAACACCGTCAACGCCGACCGAAGATACGGTAGAACTTGACCTCTTTACCAGCTCACTTGATGCAGGCCACATGATTGACTTTGTGTAAACAAGTTTTTTAATACTTCATTGTGATTTGTGTTGAACTATTCCTTCAGTAATATACATTTCGTTTGTAGCCATGCAATAGTGTCTCATATTGTGAGGAATTTGTTTCTCCATACACAGTCAGCTTTGGGAGCCCACCCATCTTTTCCTTTATGCCTCAGTCTGTTTGACCTCCTCCTTAACTGACTCAGTGCATTTGTTTCTGAACTGAAACCAATAGAAGACAAGAGTCATTTGCTACGCATTCTGCTAAAGGTAACTGACAGTTCTACAAATTTTGGTGTGTGAGTATTCCATGATGTAAATTGTGTAGAAGTTAATTTTGTATTGTATAATGTTTAAAAACCTAGAAACAATCCAATCATGCTCCAGAAAGGAAGTTATTATTGTTGGAGATTTTAAGAATTTATGCAAGCAGACGGACATTGTCTGGGTAAATTATGTAGTAACTTCAGAAAAATATGAAATAAAGCTTAATTGGACTGTCATGAAAGGCAATTGTGTAACAGTAGCAATACATAATGACACAAGTGAAATCAAGAATTTTGAGCAAAGGGTAATACGAACATGGCAGGATGCACTTCAGTAAACAAAAGCAGTTTTAAATGTGCTCAAGAGGGTATTACAAGAAGATACAGTGAACTTATGACAAAATAAAGAATTAAAAACAATAAGAGTACAAAGAACACAAACAGAAACTTACGTTGGATAGACACAACTTTTTATCTGTTAAGATGTTCTTAATGTGACATAATGATAACAAAATGAAAATAACATTCCAGGAGTAATGCCGTATGAAGCACTATGTGACAAATGAGGAAAAGTCCATGGTGTTTAAAATGAAATTTCATGACAGTGATTGCTTGTAATGAAATGTCAAAAAAAGACGTAACCTTTTGTAGTTAAAATATGTAGCTAAGTAATATGGATAAATCAAACAGTGGGATGTCCAGAATAAATTAATGACAATATTATGAAGGGGATAGATTGTTAATCACTATATAGAGGAGAAAATGAGTAATAGATAGGCACGAAGGAAAGACTGCTACACTACTGGCCATTAAAATTGCTACACCATGAAGATGACGTGCTGCAGACGCGAAATTTAACCGACCAGAAGAAGATTTTGTGATATGCAAATGATTAGCTTTTCAGAGCATTCACACGGCTGGCACCAGTGGCGACACCCACAACGTGCTGACATGAGGAAAGTTTCCAACCGATTTCTCATACACAAACAGCAGTTGATCGGCGTTGCCTGGTGAAACGTTGTTGTGATGCCTCATGTAAGGAGGAGAAATGCGTACCGTCACATTTCCGACTTTGATAAAGACCGGATTGTAGCCTATCCCAATTGCGGTTTATTGTATTGAGACACTGCTGCTCGCGTTGGTCGAGATCCAATGACATTTAGCCGAATATGGAATTGGTTGGTTCAGCAGGGTAATACGGAACGCCTTGGTGGACCCCAACGGCCTTGTATCACTAGCAGTCGAGAGGACTGGCATCTTATCCGCATGGCTGTAACGGATCGTGCAGCCACATCTTGATCCCTGAGTCAACAGATGGGGACGTTTGTAAGACAACAACCATCTGCACAAACAGTTCGACATTTGCAGGAGCATGGACTACCAGTTCGGAGACCGTGGCTGCGGTTACCCTTGATGCTGCATCACAGACAGGAGCTCCTGCGATAGTGTACTCAACGACGAACCTGGGTGCACGAATGGAAAAAAGTCATTTTTTCGGATGAATCCAGGTTCTGTTTACAGCATCTCGATGGTCGCATCTGTGTGTGGCGACATCGCAGTGAATGCACATTGGAAGTGTGTATTCGTCATCGCCATACTGGCGTATAGCTTGGCATGATGGTATGGGGTACCACTGGTTACATGTCTTGGTGACCTCTTGTTTGCATTGACGGCACTTGGAACAGTGGACGCTACATTTCAGATGTGTTACGACCCGTGGCTCTACCCTTCATTCAGTCCCTGCGAAACCCTACATTTCAGCAGGATAATGCACGACCGCATGTTGCAGGTCCTGTACGGGCCTTTCTGGACACAGAAAATGTTCGACTGCTGCCCTGGCCGCACATCCCCCAGATCTCTCACCAACTGAAAACGTCTGGTCAATGGTGGGCAAGCAACTGGCTCGTCACAATACGCTAGTCACTACTCTTGATGAACTGCGGTATCGTGTTGAAGATGCATGGGCAGCTGTATCTGTACACATCATCTAAACTCTGTTTGATTCAATGCCAGGCATATTAAGGCAGTTATTGCGGCCACAGGTGGTTGTTCTGGGTACTGATTTCTCAGCATCTATGCACCTTAATTGCGTGAAAATGTAATCACATGTCAGTTCTAGTATAATATATTTGTCCAATGAATATCCATTTATCATCTTCATATCTTCCTGGTGTGGCAGTTTTAATGGCCAGTAGTGTATATTTTTATGGTTTCAGCCAGAAGTCCTTATGAAGTACACACTCACTCTCACACCCCCTCCCTCACACCCACTCCCTCACACCCACTCCCTCACACCCACTCCCTCACACCCCCTCCCTCACACCCCTCCCTCACACCCCTCCCTCTCCCCTCCCTCTCCCCTCCCCCTCCCTCTCCCCCTCCCTCTCCCCCCACTCCCTCTCCCCCCACTCCCTCTCCCCCCACTCCCTCTCCCCCCACTCCCTCTCCCCCCACTCCGTCTCCCCCCCACTCCGTCTCCCCCCCACTCCTTCTCCCCCCACTCCGTCTCCCCCCCACTCCGTCTCCCCCCCACTCCGTCTCCCCCCCACTCCGTCTCCCCCCCCCACTCCGTCTCCCCCCCCACTCCGTCTCCCCCCCACTCCGTCTCCCCCCCCACTCCGTCTCCCCCCCCACTCCGTCTCCCCCCCACTCCGTCTCCCCCCCCACTCCGTCTCCCCCCCCCCACTCCGTCTCCTCCCCCCACTCCGTCTCCTCCCCCCACTCCGTCTCCTCCCCCCACTCCGTCTCCTCCCCCCACTCCGTCTCCTCCCCCCACTCCGTCTCCTCCCCCCACTCCGTCTCCTCCCCCCACTCCGTCTCCTCCCCCCACTCCGTCTCCTCCCCCCACTCCGTCTCCTCCCCCCACTCCGTCTCCTCCCCCCACTCCGTCTCCTCCCCCCACTCCGTCTCCTCCCCCCACTCCGTCTCCTCCCCCCACTCCGTCTCCTCCCCCCCCACTCCGTCTCCTCCCCCCCCACTCCGTCTCCTCCCCCCCCACTCCGTCTCCTCCCCCCCCACTCCGTCTCCTCCCCCCCCACTCCGTCTCCTCCCCCCCCACTCCGTCTCCTCCCCCCCACTCCGTCTCCTCCCCCCCACTCCGTCTCCTCCCCCGCCACTCCGTCTCCTCCCCCGCCACTCCGTCTCCTCCCCCGCCACTCCGTCTCCTCCCCCGCCACTCCGTCTCCTCCCCCGCCACTCCGTCTCCTCCCCCGCCACTCCGTCTCCTCCCCCGCCACTCCGTCTCCTCCCACCCGCCACTCCGTCTCCTCCCACCCGCCACTCCGTCTCCTCCCACCCGCCACTCCGTCTCCTCCCACCCGCCACTCCGTCTCCCCCCACCCGCCACTCCGTCTCCCCCCACCCGCCACTCCGTCTCCCCCCACCCGCCACTCCGTCTCCCCCCACCCGCCACTCCGTCTCCCCCCACCCGCCACTCCGTCTCCCCCCACCCGCCACTCCGTCTCCCCCCACCCGCCACTCCGTCTCCCCCCACCCGCCACTCCGTCTCCCCCCACCCGCCACTCCGTCTCCCCCAACCCGCCACTCCGTCTCCCCCAACCCGCCACTCCGTCTCCCCCAACCCGCCACTCCGTCTCCCCCAACCCGCCACTCCGTCTCCCCCAACCCGCCACTCCGTCTCCCCCAACCCGCCACTCCGTCTCCCCCAACCCGCCACTCCGTCTCCCCCCACCCGCCACTCCGTCTCCCCCCACCCGCCACTCCGTCTCCCCCCACCCGCCACTCCGTCTCCCCCCACCCGCCACTCCGTCTCCCCCCACCCGCCACTCCGTCTCCCCCCACCCGCCACTCCGTCTCCCCCCACCCGCCACTCCGTCTCCCCCCACCCGCCACTCCGTCTCCCCCCACCCGCCACTCCGTCTCCCCCCACCCGCCACTCCGTCTCCCCCCACCCGCCACTCCGTCTCCCCCCACCCGCCACTCCGTCTCCCCCCACCCGCCACTCCGTCTCCCCCCACCCGCCACTCCGTCTCCCCCCACCCGCCACTCCGTCTCCCCCCACCCGCCACTCCGTCTCCCCCCACCCGCCACTCCGTCTCCCCCCACCCGCCACTCCGTCTCCCCCCACCCGCCACTCCGTCTCCCCCCACCCGCCACTCCGTCTCCCCCCACCCGCCACTCCGTCTCCCCCCACCCGCCACTCCGTCTCCCCCCACCCGCCACTCCGTCTCCCCCCACTCCCCACTCAGGATACAGTGAACTATGAGAGGCAATGAAAACCCTTGCAGAGGATGCAGTTCAATTGCTCCAGCCCTGGGTGGTACTGAGTCATGAGGAGAGTGCTCCTTTGTGATTAGACCGGGGCATGCAACATCTGATAGCTGACAGGAGACACACGACGTGAGAAATTTGTTTCTATACAAGAATGGAAGGGTAATATTAGTCAGTGAAAGCATTAGTGAGTCCCTTGGTACATTAGGGGATGGGCTGCCCATTGTTGCAGTTGTAATGACCACTGGTGGGACCAAGTGAGGTGGCGCAGTGGTTACGACACTGGACTTGTATTTGGGTGGATGGCGGTTCAATCCCATGTCCAGCCATCCTGATTTTGGTTTTCCGTCATGTCCCTAAATTGCTCCAGGCCAATGCCAGGATGGTTCCTTTGAAAGGGGATGGCCAACTTCCTTCCCTAATCCAATGAGACCAATGTCCTCACTGTTTGGTCTCTTCCCCCAAACAGTCCAGTCCAATCCAACCACTGGCGGCTAGGCTGTGTGGAAGGGACTTCTTGGTTTGGGATAGGTGCCAGCAGTCAAAGTGGAGGTAGTGCTGTTGGTTGGTGGGTTTGATATGGATGGACTTACTGATTTAACGATCCTTGAAGTGGAGGTCAACATTGAGGAAAGTGCCTTGTTTAGTATATGAGGACCAGATGAAGCAAATGGTGGAGAAGGTGTTGGGTGGAGTGAATGGTGGAGAAGGGGTCAAAGTTTTGCAGTAATGTGAATAGGGTGTCCTCACCCATGGTTCAGATGGTGAAGATGTTATCAATGAATGTGAACCAGGTGAACCCAGGGCTGGGACAACTCAAACATATTCTCCCAAAGCTTCAAATACCTCTCACTGTGCCCTGAAACAAGGGATATCCTACCCCTTACCCTTCCCATCCCTCCCACAGGATATTGTGCCACTCACCAAACATATGCAATACCTTGACCATCCCTACTCCACCTCTACTCCCAACCCCTTGCCTCATGGCTCATATCCCTGCAATAGATCTAGATAAAAGACATGGCCCATGCATTCCCACCATCACCATCACCACCACCACCACCACCACCACCACCACCACCACCACCACCACCACCACCTATGCCAGTCCAGTCAAAGTCATCTCTTATCGTAGCAAAGACTGGGCTACCTGTGAAAGCAGTCATGTGATCTACAAACTAACTGCAGTCACTGTTTTGCTTGCTAGATTGGCATAAAAATAACAAGCTGTCTGTCTGCATGAATAGCCACTGACAAACTGTGGCCAAGAGACAGCTAGACCACCCGGTTGTTGAACATGCTGTCCAAAGCAATGGGCTACACTTCAATGACTGTGCTATCTGGATTCTTCCCATAAACACCAGCTTTTCTGTACTGTGCAGGTAGGAACTCTCCATTCAGTATATTCTACATTTCTGGTGTCCCTGGTCGTAACCATTAGTAATCCCTGTCCTTCATACACGTATCCCCTTCTCTTCTTCTTACATTTTCAGCTCCCGTTCTCCACTTCCAAACCTTCTGGGTGCACCAAGCATCCCTATCCTGTCCCCACCACATCCCTGCAAGCTCTCTCTCTCTCTCTCTCTCTCTCTCTCTCTCTCTCTCTCTCTCTCTGCCTCAGATTGCTCCTTACCTCTACAACTCATGGATCGCTTCTCCCACCAGGCATAGTTGCAGTCCCCTTCTGGCATTAGCAGCCAGGAAAAATGGTTGTGCGTGTGTGTTATGTGTGTGTGAATGTGTTTTTGTTTACTTCAGAAGGCCTTTGGCTGAATGCTTAAAATTATAGTAGCCTTTCTTTTGTGCTTGCCTGCAAGTCAGCTTGTCCTCTATATGGTGTGTAGCAGTCTACCCTTTTTATAATAATGTTGTTAATATTGATACATGATTATTATTTTATGTTCAAATTGCATTTGGATTGCTCATGAAGCCTGGTAGTCACATAACTTTTATGTGACAGTTGATTTTCTGCATAATGGTGATCGATGAGTGGTATCAAGAGAACGTCACATTATGCATGGCACCCTTGTGGTTAGAAGAAACATCAACTACATGTGATGCCACACTTATAATACTGAATGGTGAATCTGAGGTTATTAGGAACTGGTGTTCCTACGTAAAGCTGCAATATAGTTTTGATACAAAGGGGTAAGCAATGGTATATCAATCTGTTAACTGCAGAAATGTAATTCATAATGGGCGTGTGTGAGAAAGTTCATAAAAGTATTTGTACTTACTGGTTGGAACTAAAGGAATAAGTAAAGTAATCATACAAACTTTTCTAAAAACAGTATTTATTAGCTCAAGACGTTATAACAGGAGATGCAATATCTTTTAAAGGGTTGTTTGTATCACTCTTTCACTTTAACCGTGCACGTTTCTTTCTTAATGATTGCTTACTAACATGAAGCAACTCATTACATTCCTCACTGAACTGGTTTAACTATTGAAACAATTTTAATAAGAAAATAGTATAGTCTATATATTGAAAGACATTGAGTTATTTTTGTTGTTCAGCTGGTTCTGGTGGACCATTGTATGCGATTCAATATAGATCTGCAATATGCCATCAGATGCACACAACAGCCACTTGTTTACTTTAATGCTCTTACTGGTCTAAAGCTGCATCCTCAGTAATGTCTATGTATGCTGCTCAGATTTGTTGTTAATGTATAAATTTTATTATTTATGTCTTCAAGGAGAATTACTGTATCATCCACATTCCTTTTGTTGTACACAATTTTGCTGTTAATGTGACAGTTAGCTTTGAAAAATGATCATTGAAAATTAGTTACATAAATATCTTTTAACAACTCAACTACGCAACTGCCCATTGATAAGACATCTTCCAGCAAATGTATTTCGTTATTCAAACTAAAGTAATTGAATTACAGCATTGTTCTATACTACTCAATGTGTTTGCAGAGTTTTGCCATGCTTCTGTTTTTTTTTCTGTTAAACAGATTCATGATTTCCTGCATAGGGAATATTTGTATAGGAATTAATGATAATTAATGATGCAAACCTGGCTGTCATCAGACTCCGAACACCTTCAGTTTTGACAGGAAGCTTGTGTGTGTTCTTTGTGGTGGAATTATGGTAAAAAGTGTAGTGAATGTTAAGAAAAAGTATGCAGTTTGTTAGATAACATGTACAAGTGGCTGCTTCTAGAATTTTCAATGGGCTGTATTGTACAACTATAATAATGAATTTTTGATGGTGATCAGAGTTATGGGGAACTGCAGTTCAGAGATGTAGACACACATACTCCCCATTAAGGTCACCAGAATGTTAAAAGTATTGTGAGGCTTTTTTGGATTTTACAGGGAAACCCTGATCCCCACTGCCAAAATCGTTGAGTGTGTTCTGGGAATTGTCTGTGCACAGCTCATTTCGAGGTATCTGGGTTAATGCAGACCTAAAAACCTGCATCTTTCCCAGAAACTGATACTTATAGCATTTACAAAACATGCTACTTGTCATGTTTGAACTTCTAACTGAGGCATTTCTCACTGGGAACTGACAACTCATCCACAAAATCATCCTGGCACCACACTGTATACAGTCTCAATGGCTTTCAGTTCTCTTTGAGGAAACAGTCTTCCAATTTTCTGTATTTTTCGTTCACTTTTTCCCTGGGGATTGTTCTCATTTTTTCAGAGGGGCAAAACATCAGTACCATCAAACAAATTCTTTCCTTTATACTCTAACAATATATCAGGTAATTTTAGTGCCTCAGTGTGTATGATAACCTATTTTTTGAAAGACTCATCCTCATCCTCACTCTCATCCTCCATCAAACACTCCTTTTTCAATGCATCTGGGTCACTTAGCTGTTTAAATACTTGTGCACAGGCATTGATATTTGACACTTCGTGGACATTTTTGTCATCTGATTTTTCACAATCAAAAATTAGGATTCTATTAGAAAATAATAATTCCAATTGTGAGAGAATACTTAAAACTTTGCATATTTTCAAAAATTGTCAATTGATGCCTGAGTAATATGCACTCAAGTAACCAGCATGTAGCTTTATTTTGGTGTAATGAACCCATGGTCAGCTGCAGCTCAGTACAAAGTAATTGCATTTTTTTTTTTTTTTTGGTTCCTTACCGCTATTCATCTTTGTATCTGTATTGCTCTGAAAATATCTGGACAATGTTGCAAATCTTGACAGTCTGCCTTGTTTGGAAACAGAGTTGTTCCAATCTCTTGTAGTACTTGCTGTTGACAAAAGTAATGCCTATTTTTCTCTTCACTCACAACCTTCCCTCTAACAGTGTTAGTTGCACTCTAAAAGTCATACATAGCAGTATGAATAGATATATTGATGAAGAGTTGGCCAGCAGTTTGGGTTCATTAAATGCAAATGAAATGCATCACTATAACAGTATGCCGAGTTATCCAACAGTCACAGCATCCATATTACAATAATATTGGATCTGTACATTGGTATTTTGTGTTTGCATTTTGGTAATTGCAATTTATGTGTTTACTCATGGTGGTAACGGTATTTTCTCAGGAACAAACTGGGTAACAAACTCAATAAATCATAACCACATCTTTAGTGTGTAAAGAGTCATGGTTGACAACAGGTCCATTATATGAAATTTATCAGAAAAAATCCCATGGTGACTTCTGAAATTTAGTAATTTTGATTTCCGTTTCACAATGTATAGGTCAACTGAGAAGTAAACAGACCTGATTCAAAGGATGCGGAGATGCCAAATGTCCCAGTAACATATCAAAATACACATTTGCACTGCACAAAACTCTTAATAGGCATGGCATGGAAAGTGCTGAACACTATGCTGAAATATGTAGTCCCATGAATATGCTTGAGCAGATAGAAATATACATCATAAAAGAATATCACTTGTGGATCTTCCAAAATGACAGAATGAGGTAGCCAGTTGAGACTTTCTACACAGTTCTGTTCACCTGCTTTCCACACTGAAACATGTATATACATTACTCAAATTTTGTGTTCGTTGTTCACAATAATTAATAGAATGTTAAATTCCATAATGTTGCTGTAATAACTTTCTTATTTGTTTATTTTGGTTATAATTAATGCTGATTCAAGGTATATTTCATATTTTCTTGTACACAAACGTCTTTGTGGACAAAATATTGAGAGAAAGAGAGAGAGAGAGAGAGCGAGTGAGCATGTGTTGCTCTATACTGTTTGTCTCTTGTAAGTTCTACAGAGTGTTGAATCTGGCTTGTTATTCTGTTAATTTTTTTTTTCAACACAGTCAACACTGCCAAAAATGAGAGGGCATTTTTGTAGTAAGTAGCACAAAACTAGCAGTCTTATAGTTGTTCACATTACTACACGTAAAGTCTGATAGAAATGTAGTATCCTTTTTCTTATTTTGCTTGTTTCCCGTAGTGCTCCATGATCTAAAAGAATTTTCCCCACAATAGACATCCAGTGTCATATGTTTAACATAATTTAATTTAGTTTATCATTGTGAGTGGCTTTCTGATGAACTTCTTGGTTCAAGACCAGTGAGTGTAGAGCTGTTCTTAATAAATAGCTTTATTAATAGTTGCTGGTTGCTGTTTTTATTTATTTGTAAAAAATAGTTCGCAGCTTGAAGGTGGCATATTTCTTATGGGGAAAGGAATTTTTAATTCCGAAAAAGCCAAGATCAGAAACAGTAAAGGAAAAATATTTCAGGTGGGGGTGGCAGTCATTGTTAGATGCTTATAAGAATGTATTAGCATAAATGAAAAATAGATATATCCAGCCTTTCTGCAAAGATGAAGATATTGGAGATTGTTATTAAGAAATTCTGAGTGGCATCATAAATAGATCTTTAAATAAAAATACTGTTAAACAGGTTTCCCAGTG
The DNA here is from genome assembly GCF_023898315.1 of Schistocerca nitens. NCBI lineage: Eukaryota > Metazoa > Arthropoda > Insecta > Orthoptera > Acrididae > Schistocerca > Schistocerca nitens. The sequence goes on from NC_064624.1 coordinate 63,160,510, forward strand.
TGCTTTTATTTTGCTGTTGTTGTTGTTGTTGTTGTTGTTGGTGGTGGTGGTGGTGGTGGTGGTGGTGGTAGCAGTGGATGTTAATGAGCTTCGAAGAATCACATACCTATCTCTGTGCATAAACCATCCAGTTACTATGCACTGGGGCCATTGAAATAAAAAGAATTTTGCTCCCGTGGACTTGGTTTGGTTTGTGAATCTTTTTCACTGTGTCTGTTGAGCTGCATATTCATGCAACATTTTACAATTTTCATATTGTTGCTGATGTGTATAAAATAACTCATTCATGGATGATAACTAGTTGTATGCTTGTTTTCTGCACACTCAGGATAAATAAATATGTTAGAGAATATTTTGGTAAAGTGTCAAACAAACAAACAAACAAAGAAACAAGCAGACAGTATGATTATGATGTGGGAAGCAACCTAATATTAAAAATTAACACCCCAAACTTGTTGCAATCTGGAAAAATGTCATTATACCAAAAGTGAGTGTTTCTTTAATTTGTTTCATGTTTCTGCATACTTGTGTTTGTTAATTGTATAATATTACCACTGTCTTTCAAAATGGAGTATGTATGAAGCTGACGAAAGCTACAACCAATGTGTTGGGTTTGTGGCATGTGAATATAAGTATATCAGATCGTAAACATTAGTTTACCATTGCAGGTAGTTGAGCAAGGATAAAGTGGAAACACCCTACAGATTCAAATAATGTGCCTGAATAGGACTTGAACCTTGAACTTGTGTTTCATGGTCTGATAAATACTTCCAATCTTCCAAGAAGTTTCAAAATAACACACTCACTGGTACAGAGTGAAAGTTTCATTGTGAAAACCATATTGCTGTTTGATGGCCACCCTCTTAAGAGAGGGTACACAAAAAAATGGAATTATCTTTTTAAAAGCTATAAATTTTCAAATTGTTTACAAAACAACTATATCGTCTTCAAAGTACTCTCCATGACAACTAATACATTTGTTCGACTGGTGCTTCCACTGTTCAAAACGTTTTTTGTAGTCATCTTTAGAAACAGCTGAGAGCTCCCCTCTTGTTTTATTCTTGACTTCTTCAGTGTTGTCAAATCAGTGTCGTTTCCTGTGTGTCAGGTAAGGTGTGAAGGCAGTGGAACCATTCCATATTTAACCACAAACTGTCTAACAGAGGATGGCTCTGTGTGCAAGTGCATTGGAGGTGGAAGAACCAGTCCCCTTTCTGCAACAATTTGCTGAGCAGATCTCCAAATAACTCACTAATCTTTGACAGTTGATCAGTTGTTGGTCGAGAGTCTGTGAGGACAAGGTCTCAAATTTGTTCAATAGTTTCATTCATTTGAGCAGTTAAGGGATGTCCAGAATGAGGTTTGTCATCAATCAACATGTTGCCATTTTTAAATCGAGCAAACCACTTGTCCCCTTGAGGTTTTTTTTGGTAAGATGGTTTCAACATTAAAACAGCAGCATGGGTTTCACTTCAACTTGCCATAGTAAAAAATGAAACAAGAACAAAGCAGTGCTAGCAAAAACAATCACTGCAGATGAAGAGAACAAGCCAGGTCGACAGCGTGGCGGCATTTAACTGGCAATGAGCTACACTATACATGCCTAGTGGCAGAAATGTGTACTACACAAGCTCCACCCATGGCAATGTTATTCCAGTTTTTTGGGGGTACGTGAATGTGATAGTGATTCAGAGAGTTAATAAAGTATATGCACTCCCTTCTGAACTGCCATAAATAATGCTCTAACATGCGAATGAATTGCTAACCCGCATAAGAAATTCAGCTCCAGGCATATCTGAATGCATATGTATCTCATATCCAGTGGGAGAGTGCATTTGTGTCTGTGGATGTGCTAAAGTACTTTTTCTCTCTAAGTAAATTTCTGATGTCTCTGTACACTCTAGTTTTTTTAATGTATTGTAAGTTAATTTATCAATTATCTCTGAGTAGTAGTAGTAGTAGTAGAGCATTTTCTTAATTACTTCTTTACTGGTGTATCCTTTTGAATTCAGTACCTAATAATATTACTAATTATTTCAGGAGGTAGTCTCAAAAAGATGTGCACCACACAGTACACGGTAAGGTTTCCATTACTCACTCTACTTTTTATTTTTTATCTAATGGGAAACTATATGCATCATATTGAGGATATATGTTATTGTATCAACAGTCAGCTATGTTAACAAGCAATATGATCCATAATATGAGAGCTGTTCAAAAATTTACCTATGACTAGTTATTAAAAATAAGCAAAAGCTTACAGATAAGTGATACTTGCATGGTTAGAAAGGAGACTTTGAAGGTCACATCAGCTCTGTTGCATTCATCATGTCTAAGCAACACGTGATTAAAAAGAACAGTTTTCTTGTGTCTCCACCAGCTGTAAGGTATATTTGGTCATCTGCTTCCTGCAAGCATAAAGTGCCAGTGCCTCCAAGAGTTTTGGTGATTGTGTGTTTATGGGGCGTGGGGGTGCGGTGGGGGTTGGTGTGGGGGGGGGGTAGGGTGCTGTGGAGGGAGGTTTATGAGTGATGGTTTTGTGAAGAACTTGTCCAAAAATTTCAAGGCCTGTCACACAGATGAGCATATTGCAAGTGGTTAAGGAAGACAGTGAGATGGTATACATGAATTACAGCAACATGTTGAGGGAATTGTGGGTGCAAGATGTCGGTTCACAGTTTCTGAATTTTCTGAGGATGTGCCGCAGATTTCAAGGACAACCTCATGAATGCTGTCAGAGAGGGATTAGGTTTCCATTAATTTTGGGTATGGTGAGTATAAAAGAGTCTAATGCTGATCACAGAACAAAGAATGGGTTCAACCTTGACATTCCATCACTGCTACTATGAAGAGGGAGAGAATTTCTTAACAGAAGCATGACTGAGGTGGGACATAGATGTGAGGTACATGAACTCTGGAACTAGGAACGAATCCAAGTAGTGGATGCACTCTCATTCTCTCAATAAATCCAAATAATTTTAGAAGACACCATCAAACTTACTGTTATTTGGGATTGTAAAGCGATTTTGACAACAGAGTTCATGAGAGTAATATATGAGAATACTGTGGGACTCATATGAAAGTGTGAAGTTATTAGGTCATTACTGAAGAAATCATTGTCCTTCATTGTAATGCACGATTCCACACTGTGAATTGAATTAAAGAACAACTCAGGCTTTTCTGCAAGGAAATATGTTAGCATCATCCTAATAGTCCATACCAGGCACCAAGCACATTAAGTCCCTTCCTCAAGATAAAGGCCTCGCTGGCTATTTAGCACTTAATGACTGATGAAGTGTTGAAGGATTATGTCAACAATTGGCAGAACCTAAGGGGGCACCGTCACTTGATGGAAAGCTGGGAAAAAATTACACTTGATAAATATTTGAATTTGGATGACAACTGCGTGGAGAACTTACATCAGCAAGTAAGTACAGATTTTATATTAAAAACTTATTCTTTTTTAATATACAGTCAGAGGTTAATTTATGAACAGCCCTCATACGTTTGCACATGGAATTTGCAGTTTGTGAGCATCAGGTGAGGAGGTCATAGATTTTTAGCATTAACTTTTCCTCCAATTTACCAGTAACATAAAACAGATGAAATAACAAAACCTAAAAACTATGTCCTTAAGTGTCTGTTGTATGAAACTCTTGATCTTCAACTAAATGTAGTGAAAGACACTGCAATGATGCCTTTCACTCATTTCATTCACAGAAACAAAATAAATTGACAGTAGTTGTGTATATTTTTGAAGTTGAATACACTGTCAACAGACCATGTACTTCATGTACAGCAAAATAGTTGTAACATTGAACATTCCTGAAAACATAAATTTTAATGCAGAATGTAACAACAAAATTACATTGTACATGAAAAGATGTACATTGATACAGTTCTATCCTAAACAGATTTGAGAAATTTTTATGTGTAAGAAACCCACCTACTGTGTTTCTCATGATTGGTATAGATCTGATCTTCCTGTTGTCTATGTAAACACTTTATATCTATTATTTATGGAGTAATGCATATATGTGTAATATTCTAGCTAGTTAAGTAAATGTTTACTAAACTAGGAATTAATTCATGTATGTCACCTGTTACTGTATATGTCTCTTCTATTCCACTGAAACGGGACAGATGACGATGATTTTATTTGTGGTAACAGTTACAAAACTGAGTCCTTGCTGAAGTTGCAATATAAAGTCTTCCACAATAATTAGTTTTCATACCAGTATTTCTTTAGAACAGAAGAACTTTGTTTTCTTAGGGTCTGTGCACAGTGATCCTTACAGATACAGGAGTACAACTTGTGGAGCATGTTGGTGAGGACGTGATACCATTCAGGGTAGCCCAACCAGCTGGTGACAGGCATTCCTTGTGTGGCAGTGATGCCCAACAGCTCGGTGATGGAGTTTATTAGGGTGTACTTGTGTCCTTTAAGGGAATGAGCTCCCAGCAGCTCTTCACAGGATTGTGAAGGTAGTGTGGAGTTAAATCATGGCCCCTCCACCACAGGAAGGCTGTGGAGTGTCAGTGTTTGCTCACAGATGCAAGTTGGAGGGCACAGCAGCAAAAGCATCTAGCACACCTACTCAGTACAGTAATAGTTTGACAGATTCATGTTATGTGAGCCAGTGGTAGAAAGAGCTCCAAGTCTGCACACTGACAGATGAGAGGTTGGCAGCTCACAGTGGCTAAATCCAGTAGACCAGGGTGGCAGAAGTCCCAAAGGTAGTAGCCATGTGGTGAATGGCAGTCAGCTTATTAAAGACCCTACCTCAAAGCTGGCTCACAACAACTTGAATATAGAAGAGCTTAGGAGCTTGAGTATTTAGAGCTGTCTTTTGAAGGCAGTGACATTGTATCTGGGCAAAGATGACAGAATATGGTTTGGTTTCCCGAGTTTGTCAGCCTTCTTCACTGTAGCTTAGTGTCTCAACTATGGTTTTAATCTCTTTAGCTTGACGCTTTCCTGTAATGTCACTGTGCTGAAGGCATTCCTGTGTAAGATTTACATGCTGTTATGGCACCTTGCAGTGCTGTCAGAATGATGTAATGTGCCCTTAAGAGTTAGACCATATTGCTGAATTAGGTAATAATGCTGAGCTGGTGATTCGGACATATTGCTCAAGCAATGTGTGGCAGTAGCCTCACTTGTATATTGCAGTATTGACTCTCCTGACGTTTTTTATTTCAGTTGTGACACTGTGCTTGAGCCTGCTTCAGCTTAGCTCAGTGCTGGCTGAGGAAGACTTCAAAAATTTTTACACCTGCCCAGTGTATCTTTCTGTGGTGCAACGCTCAACTTCCCTTTAGAAAATTTGCCCCAAATTTTTCTCATTTCACTTCTGACATATTCTCATTACATATATGTTACATGGATAATTATACTCTTCTTCCAGAATTATTCTGTGTAGTCTCTGACAAACTTTATTATATATTGGCTTTCGGTGTCTCACTCAGAACTAGGAGTCTCTGGAAACATGGATGAAAAATGTCATCGTAAGGAGAGTCTTGTAGCCTGGTAACGACGGTCTCTTTTAGGAAAGCCCTAAAGCTAAACTTCCATATTCTATCCCTGAGTGGCCATTCAGTACCTACTAACTGCCATGACGTCCTCTGCCAAGGGTGTCATTTGGACGCGATATGGAAGGGTATGTCATCAGCACACTGCTGTTGCCAATTTCAGAGATCTTGGAGACATTACTTGTCATTAAAGTTGATCATCTGTTGGCATTACAAGGCTGACCCGTACATGATTTCATTTCTTCCACCAGTGAAGAATCCTTGGCGGGAATGGAACGTGAGTCCTCCACAGTACAGTCAGACATGCTGACAGCTCAGCTGTTGAGGAGGATTAGTACCTCTAAAATCATCCCAGGTAGAACTATCTCAGTTTGTTTTGCATCTTCCAGTAGAATGTGTGTCCCTTGTGCTAAGATTCATAGAAAATACTCTTCTCCAGAGCTCTGTAACAAATGGTGAGAAAGTATCTAGTAGTCATATGAGTCCTACAATCAGAGTGGAAACTCACAGGTTTGCTGCGCCAGGTGTCACACTGTAGAAATGAGCTTACAAGTGAGTCTCGAGGCTGAAATGACAGGCTCTACTGCAGGTCATTTTACAGTTAATATATACAGATCATTAGATTATGTTCTTGTAACATGCAGCATGAACAAATGGAAAAATGACAGCTTTTAAAGATTAATACATTTTTGGACTGATACAAAATAGCAAAGTATGATCTGACTGCATTACATATTTGACACACATTAAGCAAACAAGACTATTTTTTAACTCAATAGGAAACAAGTAAACATACTACATGTAAATGGGGGACAGAGGTAACAAAAGTTTCTGATAATTCTTGTTTTTCCACAAACATTTTTTAGTCTGTTTAATACACTGTTATCTTGTAGACAATAATGGACACATATATACTCAGGTGATTGCCGTTACATCATAATGAATGGATGGTGCTAAAATATGATATGCTCTTGCACATGAGGAATAAATGAAAAGCATTGCCACATAATCTCTTTCAGTGTTCATGCTCGTTGGGGAACTTTATATGTACATACAGGATGTTAGGATGTGTGCGTTGAGGATGAAGTAAGTGCAGGAATTTCAAATGTGCAAGCAAATGTTGTTTGTGGTGCTTTATTCTGTTGTTTCTGTGTTTTCATAAGGTGGTGGTGTGTGTGTGTGTGTGTGTGTGTGTGTGTGTGTGTGTGTGTGTGTGTGTGTGTGTGTTTGTTTTAGTGAGCATGAACCATGTCACTCGTTTAAATGAAAATAACACACCTCTTTTTCTTTCTGTCAGCATATACACCATATCTGATAGATGATACCTTTCAACCATGCCCTAATGTACTGCAGCATTATTGTGTCTCTAAGTCCCTGTCCATACACATTATGTAATTATATATAGAGTGTACCATTCCTTTCTCACATGTTTGATTTATATACCTCTAACCACTTATACACAGAGGAATGTCAGTAATACTTGCTCTCATTCACCCTTGTTGTTAAATTTTTGTTTTACCACTTAACAGTGCACATTAGCTTAAAATGATTGCAGTATCCGCTCTGCAAATTCATTGGATGGCATGAAGACTTATTGTATAGTGCACTTTCTCATTCCTTACAATTAAATTTTCAAAATGGCATTCTCACTTGTTAGTTTCCCGTAATCCTGTAATTGTGTCATGGTGGTGAAATGATTTGTGCAGTTATAATTGTAACAGTCTGATTTCTTCCTTGTCATATGTTCAATGTCTTCTCTCCCGTGAATTAGTTTATACAGCCTGGTTGGTCCCTTTTCATGTGTTCAATGTCTTCTCGCTTGTGGCACACATCAAGAAACAGTATTCTACATATTGCATTGCACTATATACTGTTAGTCTCTTTCACACATTTTCCTTGTTGGTACCAACCATAAATTGAAATCAATGCATGAGTCTCACTCTGTTGCATATACATATATTGGGACACATTACACATTATCTTAGCAATGAAGACATGCTGACTTGGAACAAAACTTCACAAAGTGAACTATAACCAAGCTGTAAAAGGAAATGACAGCTGGTCCAGTGATATCCTCTCGTAATCAAAACAGATCACACACAACCTGCTGACCAAAACACATATAAAAAACATCATTTGAACTGAACAAATAGATACGCATGAAAAAAGAAGCTAAACAGAACCCTCAATGCTGATTGTCATGAAGTCTTTATTACATGGCATGTGATTCCTGTCAGTGCCATCAGTTATACATTTCCAAGACTGTTTGATGATCAAGAACATTAAGATGTGAAATATGTTCTCAAACTACAAGCACCAGATGCCCCTACTTATCTGTCAACATCTGCTAAGCATTTGGGGTTACGATATCCCACATTCCAGGTAGCCACTAGTAGATGAAAGAATTTTGAAATTATTTTCTTTTTTGCATACGGCTGTTGGAACTTTAATAGTGGCAACTATTTATTCACAGCTTGTTCAAAATAGATACATGTTTCAAAGTTTTACTGACCTTCAAAGTAGTCACCAGCATTGCATATAACCTGTTGCCAGTGATGTGGAAATCTTAGGACACTCTTAGCAGTGCCAGTTGTGTTGACAGCTTGAGCAGCGCTGTCAATTGCCTGACAAATTTGTAGCAGCTCTAAAGCGAATGCTATGAAGTGTTTCCTTCAGTTTAGAAATTGAATTGAACTTGTGAGGGCTTAAGTGAGGGGAGTGCAGTAGGTGGTATAGCACTTGGCAGTCCTCATCAGTCAAACAAATCAGTAACGGTTTGCACTGTACATGCTTGAGCATTGTCCTGCAAAATGATGGTCAGGTCCTGCAGAAAATGTCATCACTTCTTTCTCTATGCTGTTCATTTTTGGAACACAACCTACAACCAGCTTTGTTGCAAAGTTCATCTCACATGTCATGAGTCAAGACCAGGGAGGTCTTCACCTCACTGTCTGTGAAGAGCTTTTGGATCACACAAATGAGAACAAGATATTCCTTAACAGGATCATAACTGGTGACAAGATGTGGGTCTACAGTTATGATGTTGACACGAAGGTTCAGTCTTCACGATGGGTTCAGGAAAGGTTCTCAAAAACCAGAAAAAGCTCACCAGTTCAGGTCAAATGTCAAAGCTACGCTGATAGTTTTTTGATTTTGAAGGATTAGTGCATCATAAATTCATGCAACAGGAACAAACTGTTAATCGATGGTACTATCAGGACATGTTGCAATGCCTGTGAGAAACTGTTAGAAGGAAACAGCCTGAAATGTTGTGAGACACTTCATGGCTTTTGCATCACGCTAACGCACTCGTACATTCATGCCTGTTGCTGTATGACTATTGCACATAAAAGGAAATGTCATATCGGCTGCCGCACAGCAGCCGTCAACTCGGCACGGCGTGCTATGACACGCGCGGCACACAGCGAGTACTGCTGGCGCCGCACACGATGTCAACAACTGGCGCAAGTGAACGCGTCGTCGCGGGGTTAGCGGCAGCGTACACACCACTATCGATACGGATTACCCTGGCGGCGCTGCCCTTGCCACCAGAGTGAGCAACCATATAAGGGCGCCATCTACCAACACTCTGATTGGCCGGACCTGCGGATTTAAGAGAGCTCCCTGAGCCCGTTTAACCAGTTCAATCTTCGCTGATGACTGTGTTACTACACAGCTGCTGGATTCATGACGACCGAACTGTGCTGTGGCCTGCCTGGCTGGAAACTTGCGATGCATTGGTATCGACTGGTTGGCAGTGGTGTGGACTTGTATTCTCTACTAGTGACTCTGATTTCTCCTTGGCGCTACAGCCAGTGAAGTGTTGGTAGTCGAACTTAAGTTTTGTTTTGAGTGACAGAAGGTCAAATAAATTTGGTTATCACGGAATATTTGTTGTGTTATAGTGTGGACATGACAGGAAATCACTGTGCTGCCTAATTCTCTGTACTCTCCACACCTGGCCGCTGTGGACATTTTCTTTTTTTCCAAAGTTAAAAACCCATTGAATGGACGAATATTTGCAATGGTAGAAGAGATGTAAGAAAATTCGCAGACTGCACTTCACACAATCCAGCAATAGGTGTACCAAGACTACTTCCAGAAGTGGAAACAGCATTGGCAGTGGTGTATCAAATGTGGAGGAGAGTATTTTGAGGGAGACCATGCACAGTAAGTGAACCGTAAGACTAGAAAAATTGTATGGATGACGTTTGGAATTTTTTGAACAGACCTCTTATGATGGCTTTTGCTATCCCACAAACACTTTGCTACCAGTCTGATACTCAGGTGTAAGCGTTACTCTCATTCTGCTTTTTTAGTATCCATTTCACATACTGTTTTCCATACCTTCGTCACATGCCTATCCTCATTAAAGGTTCTTCTGCCATCATGGTAATTGTAACATGACAGCACGATTCCCTTTGCTGCAGTGCACTGTCATGTTGAAGTATTACTGTCTTGGTTAGGTATCTCATCCATACACTGAGTCAATGTGACATCAAAATACAAAAGTTCACTCCTCACTGTTGCATATACCACTCCACTAAGTTCAATAATTCTGTATTATGTACTGAAGAATATTTTTTATCCTCTCCTATTCCACTGGTTGTTGGATAATGCTTGATATGTTTCCTGAATGTTTCCTCCAGCGCAGAGATTGTTTCCCAAATTGTCCTATGAGGAGCAGTGTATAGAGACAAACGCAGACTAGGTCATGTGTTGCAATTTGTGTAATGGCACAGAACTTAATCTGCTTAGGCATAGCCTGGCATTTCACATATTGGCATAGGTCGCTGTAACATGCACCATTATAATGCCATTTCCACCCTTGGGTGATCATACCATACAAGTTTCCTATTATATGTAGTCTGTCTATAAATAACATTCCAGGTTCAAAACCCTGTAGAAAAAGAACCACTGCTCAAAAAAAAAAATTGACCAGTAGATGACGCCATAGGTGTAAGAATATGCACACCAACAGACATGCAGCACATGACTATTTCTCAGTTGGCCCCCAAGATGCCCAACATGACTGTTCTGTTGATTCAGATGACACGGATTCATCCTGAACCCAGGGCCAGTCAGTCCCTCCCTGATACAGTTAATCCTGTTCAAGGTGGCAGTTTGACAGAGGAGTTAGACTTCAATGACAGTACCTACATCGAGCATTAAGATCCTGCGGTTATTACTCAGCCTCCACATTCCCTGATGAGTTATCCTACCCATTCGGATAGTGACTCAGAGACCGATGGCACATCAATAACACAGGGGCAATATTAGTTCACTAAATGTGGAGGTGAACCAAGAAAAGTCACAGACAGTGTTTGAGTGAACATTTTGGGCCGAATGTTCCAGTAAATTTAATTTCCCCATCTGAGATATTTTCATGTTTCTTTTTCTGATAGTTCTCTGAATTTCATAGTTGCTCAGTCAAACGTATGATATTCAGAGAAGCGCAGCTCTGTCTGAACTCAGAGGAACTGAAAGCTTTCATTGGTGTACTAATTATAATGGGATTCCATTCCCTTCTGAGCATTCGCCAATGTTGGTTAACTGACCCTAAATTTCACATACCAAGTATTGCAAATATAATGCCGCTCAAACAATTTCTAAAAATTGTCACTTTCATTATCATTCCAACATAATGGGTACTGCTTGCTTTAGGATTTTTTTTTCCAGTTTCCCTATTTTATCAAAACTGTTGCAGAAAGGTATTTTTGGGTGAAGGGCGATTTTATCTTCCAAGAGGTATTACCCAAAGGGAATTCTTTCAACCGATAAATAACTTAGTGTGGTGGAATCACACTCCTCTATGGCAGGGGATGTGTCTGTAACAAAATGGAAAGACAGGGGTACTAAGTCAGTCATTGTTGCAAACAGTATACACAGTCCTACAGAGAAAACGTTTGTTACACATTGTGACAAGAAAGGGAGGAACCAAATGATCCCTTGCCCTCAAGCCATTGCTGATTATAACTGCTATATGGGTAGCTTAGATAGATTTGACCAGCATCATGTATCCTACTTTGCTTTGTTATCAAAATAATTTTGGATATGCTTACACAGTTTGCTTAGAAAAGTTGTTTTTAAATGTGAATTTTATTTAAATCATTTGTCTTAATGTCAAACCCAGGAATCAAATTGTTTACCTCCTTCAAGAGATGACTTCTTATTAATATGAGTTAAATACAGGGATATTACAAATGACTGAAGCGATTTCACAGCTCTACAATAACTATTATGAGAGATATTTTCACAATGCTTTGCACACACATACAAAAACTCAAAAAGTTTTTTTAGGCATTCACAAATGTTCAATACATGCCCCTTTAGTGATTCGGCAGACATCAAGCCGATAATAAAGTTCCTCCCACACTCGGCGCAGCATGTCCCCATCAATGAGTTTGAAAGCATCGTTGATGCGAGCTCGCAGTTCTGTCACGTTTCTTGGTAGAGGAGGTTTAAACACTGAATCTTTCACATAACCCCACAGAAAGAAATCGCATGGGGTTAAGTCGGGAGAGCGTGGAGGCCATGACATGAATTGCTGATCATGATCTCCACCATGACCGATCCATCGGTTTTCCAATCTCCTGTTTAATAAATGCCGAACATCATGATGGAAGTGCGGTGGAGCACCATCCTGTTGAAAGATGAAGTCGGTGCTGTCGGTCTCCAGTTGTGGCATGAGCCAATTTCTGCGGGCTACGGGTGAAACTTGCTCGCACGCATTCAACCATTTCTTCGCTCACTGCAGGGCGACCCGTTGATTTCCCCTTACAGAGGCATCCAGAACCTTTAAACTGCGCATACCATCGCTGAATGGAGTTAGCAGTTGGTGGATCTTTGTTGAACTTCGTCCTGAAGTGTCGTTGCACTGTTATGACTGACTGATGTGAGTGCATTTCAAGCACGACATACACTTTCTCGGCTCCTGTCGCCATTTTGTCTCACTGCGCTCTCGAGCGCTCTGGCGGCAGAAACCTGAAGTGCAGCTTCAGCCGAACAAAACTTTGAGTTTTTCTACGTATCTGTAGTGTGTTGTGACCATATGCCAATGAATTGAGCTACAGTGAATTTATGAAATCGCTTCAATCATTTGTAATAGCCCTGTATATGAGTCTAAAGATTGTTGTCGTAAAATCAACCACAAACATCCAGGTAATGTATGTGACCTTAAATGGATTGTGGTCGACTTTTTGCCAAGCAAAAAAATTGTTGAAAATTCACTTTTTGTTTGCCAGTGTAAAAAGCCATATTTTCCTGTTTCCATGTGTAAATAGAAAGTTAGTAATATTTATGCCTGCTGCTTTGAAGGAAAAAATTGCTGTGCCCTATAAAGGGTTAATGAGCCTGTGCTGCTGGTAAAGCTCTTTTCAAGAACAATAACTGTCCACCAATAGCCCTGCAGAAGTTCTGGACACTCAAGGCTATGAAAAGAGGCATTGACCCGATGGGTGATCTGACTTCTGTTGAAGTTATGGCAACAGCATTGCAGGAGGAATTGGTTGATGGTCGGCAAACATACAGTGCATGGGAATTGCCTATACATTGGACATGCCAGCGAGCATGGTGCTTAAAATCCTCTGAAACATCCTTCCTGTTGACCTGCCAGCAAGGCAAACACTTGTTCTGGAGGTTCTTGAACATATGGAAGTGGATGATGAATGGCCATGGAACATTCTGTGGACGGATAAATCCCATTTCCATCTCCAAGGACAAGTTGATATGCATAACTGCAGAATATGGGCAACAGAAAATCTGCACACACATCAATCAGTATCACTTTATCCTGTAAATATGACTGTGGTGCAGGTTGGCTGTCATGTACCATTGTTTGGAGGAGATGAGTCTTGTGGGTTGTATTACTTGTCTGATCACTGGTAAAAAATTGTAAAATAACAGCAGCCATTGTGATATTATCAAAATACAGATGGAATTTCCCCACTGCCACACCCACCGCCCACTCTCAGCCCTACCGCCAACCCCTATCTCACAAAGGACAATTGGCCAATGTATGAAATGGTGGGAATTCAAATTTTGGTGGGAAGTTCCAAATGTTGAAGGGAAATTCAAAAAATAGCCCAGTTTCATTATTGTTTCATTTGGAAGTAGGGCTGTGGTCCTAAGTATAAATTAGTGGGAAATTAAAACTGGTGAATTGTCATGCTGGCTGACTTGGAATATAAGCACCAAGCTTAGTGTTACATCAGAACCCAAGTTGGCTGACCAGGGGAACAAGATGGCGACCAGAGTATACTGAAAGAGAGCTGGAAGACTGACCCTGGTTCACAGTCCTGCTCAGACTTGTACTATGTATAACAGTGTTAAATTATGGCCTACTTGGACAGAGCTGCAATACTGGGACAGCTTCTATGATGTCAGAATCTGTGTTTCAGAATACTGGCACCACGACCTCTTAGACGAAGGATTTTGTGCAGGTCCAGTCCTGTGATGTTTTCCATGGCTACAATTCACTCGGATGTGTATGGTCACTGCTTCTCCTAACTGTGAAGTTAGTCTCTCCACAACTGCCTTTATTTAAACAAACACATATCCCCCCCCCCCCTTGACTTATTCCCATTAGTTAAAGTCCAAACTGTACTCCATTTAGTAACAACACTTGCATCCTTATTTATCTTAATTTAAACAAATCAATCTTAACGGAGGGCTCCCTCCATGGTCAAGGAGTCTGCCACCATACACTACTCTCATTGCCACTCCAACAATATTTGCAGAGCTATCAGTCACCAGTGCTGCGGCACCACCCAAGACATAAGTCTGGCAACTGGTAGTCAGCTCATTGTCCATCAGTGAGAGGTCTGAGCAGAGGGGAAAACCACACACATACTACCAACTCAATAACCTAACACCATGGTGGAAACTTGTGCAGTTACTCTGAATCCAAGAAAACTGTTGTAAAATGCTGTGTTTGTAAAATTCACCAAAAAGTAAATTGTGTGTAGAGTGGACAGTGGCTATTTATTGAAAGTAATGCAAACATCATCACAGAGCCATAAAACACATGAACTGACATGTACAAGGCACGTAGAATCGGCATTTGAGAATGAAACACAGTTACATGTATTTAGAAGCTTAATTGGAGTCATAATAAATGCAGCAAGTATAGATGGCGGGAACGTAAGCCATTTTCTGGGAGAATAGTGGTCGATACTGTATACAGGGTGTTACAAAAAGGTACGGGCAGACTTTCAGGAAACATTCCTCACACACAAAGAAAGAAAATATGTTATGTGGACATGTGTCTGGAAACGCTTACTTTCCATGTTAGAGCTCATTTTATTACTTCTCTTCAAAGCACATTAATCATGGAATGGAAACACACAGCAACAGAACGTACCAGTGTGACTTCAAACACTTTGTTACAGGAAATGTTCAAAATGTCCTCCGTTAGCGAGGATACATGCATCCACCCTCCGTCACATGGAATCCCTGATGCGCTGATGCAGCCCTGGAGAATGGCGTATTGTATCACAGCCGTCCACAATACGAGCACAAAGAGTCTCTACATTTGGCACCGATGTTGCATAGACAAGAGCTTTCAAATGCCCCTGTAAACGAAAGTCAAGAGGGTTGAGGTCAGGAGAGCGTGGAGGCCATGAAATTGGTCCGCCTCTACCAATCCATCAGTCACCGAATCTGTTGTTGAGAAGCATGCGAACACTTCGACTTAAATGTGCAGGAGCTCCATTGTGCATGAACCACATGTTGTGTCGTACTTGTAAAGCAGCACAGGTAGAGTATCCTGTATGAAATCATGATAACATGCTCCATTGAGCATAGGTGGAAGGACATGGGGCCCAATCAAGACATCACCAACAATGCCTGCCCAAACGTTCACAGAAAATCTGTGTTGATGACATGATTGCACAATTGCGTGCAGATTCTCGTCAGCCCACACATGTTGATTGTGAAAATTTACAATTTCATCACGTTGGAATGAAGCCTCATCCGTAAAGAGAACATTTGCACTGAAATGAGGATTGACACATTTTTGGATGAACCATTCGCAGAAGTGTACCTGTGGAGGCCAATCAGCTGCTGATAGTGCCTGCACACGCTGTACATGGTACGGAAACAACTGGTTCTCCCGTAGCACTCTCCATACAGTGACATGGTCAATGTTACCTTATACAGCAGCAACTTCTCTGACGCTGACATTAGGGTTATCGTCAACTGCACGAAGAATTGCATCCTCCATTGCAGGTGTCCTCGTCGTTCTAGGTCTTCCCCAGTTGCGAGTCATAGGCTGGAATGTTCCATGCTCCATAAGACGCCGATCAATTGCTGCGAATGCCTTCCTGTCGGGACACCTTCGTTCTGGAAATCTGTCTCGATACAAACGTACCATGCCATGGCTATTGCCTCGTGTTAATCCATACATCAAATGGGCATCTGCGAACTCCGCATTTGTAAACATTGCACTGACTGCAAAACCACGTTTGTGATTAACACTAACCTGTTGATGCTACGTACTGATGTGCTTGATGCTAGTTCTGTAGAGATATGAGTCGCATGTCAACACAAGCACCGAAGTCAACATTACCTTCCTTCAATTGAGCCAACTGGCAGTGAATCGAGGAAGTATAGTACATACTGATGAAACTAAAATGAGCTCTAACATGGAAATTCAGCATTTCCGAACACATGTCCACATAACATCTTTTCTTTATTTGTGTGTGAGGAATGTGACCTGAAAGTTTGGCCTTGCCTTTTTGTAACACCCTTTATTTTCAAGACAAAAAACTGAACTGCCATCAACATCAGTCTTGCACCACCAGTTGGACGTCATGTGCAGTCAATAACCTCCAGCACACTCTCCTCATGTGAGAGGAAAGTTTTGTGCTTCCGTAAATAGGGTAGAGTTATATGAATCACTCACAGTTTGGAGCCCAAGTGGGCGATGGCTGGTGTTCAGCAGCTGGTGGCCAGGGGACACAATCATCCTGTATGCGAGTCCGTTGCATGCCCTGATATGAGTTGTGTTCTTTTTCTGCAATCACCTCTTTCAAACAGTCCATAAAAGATAAGTGAATAGTTTAGACTCCGCTCTGTGGTTGTCATCCTCCTGGCCTGCTTGTTTTGCAGTTGATCTTTAGGCCTTCAGTCACAATATACTGGCATTTTTTTTAGGCTATCAAACAAAATATACTGCTGTGCCTTTTCTGTTTGCAGATGACTTTAAACTTGAGGCTAAAGCGGTAGCCATCAAATAATTTTTACTTTCTGTGAAATCTTCAAATTGTTCTTGCAACCCTCGTTGTGTGACAAGCCTCATCTGGTATAATTTTGGTGTTACCTCTGACGTGCTCATTTTATCACAATATCGCATTTTCCTGTGCAGTGCCAGAGTGATTAAAATGAGTTATTATCCTGCTACCTGTTGCTATCATTTGAGTCGCACTTGACAGCTGTCAGACAATGATTGACAGTTAATTGAAGAGTATGAAAGAAACAATCCACCGAGGTCAATTCTGTATTGATAATGGCTTTTACTATGTTTCATTTGTTATCGTGAATTATGACATGAACTTTTGCCAGCTGGATGTCCCATAAACTTGCAATTTCCTACAAACTAACTGGTGTGTATTCTGCTGTGTTGCCCATCAAAATGCTTGATGCTAAGTAGTATATGTTTGACATTGAATTCACAATCGATAAAATGCACAGTAAAACTTAAAAAGAACTGTTTTGATTGTTCAAGCACATCCACATGTAACATGTCATAGAAATATAATCAGTCTCAGAAAGTAATGTTTTGAGTGTCTCAACCTCCTTATGATGCAGTTCTGGAATTACTTTGTCCCAAAAGTAAGGCAACTTGATATCTGTACTGCAGCATAGCGTTACTAACCAGTCTTCTAAAACTAGCCCTTTCTACTTTGCTGCTGCATCAGTCAAGTGCTATCATTTCAACAATTAAGAGATGGCATTTTGTAGCCTTCGGATCAATAATATCTCATGGTTTACATATTTCCACACATTCTGTAATACTCAGTTGCTTTTTAGATTTTGAAAGTTTACTTACACCTGTACCTGCTGTAATTTCTGGCCCCTTAGGAAACATAGACTGCAACTTACAATGTTAGTTGCTGTATGTATTTTTCAAATAATTTTTCATTTGTGATGTCGCCTTCTTTCCAATCCCACCATGGGAAATTTGTATCTCATAGATTTTACACACACCACTTTTTGGACTTCTTCATTGTTTGGAAGTACATCCATACAGACGATTTTCTTATTATAGCTATAATCGAATGTTGTTTATTAAACCTCACCCAATTTCACTTTTCAACAAATCAAAACATAGACAGTACCTAAATTGTGCATACTATTGAAGATGTGTACTTTGTCAATAAAACATGCAGCACCATAACAATTGAGTGCACAGGATGGAATGGCATGGGAGGGGGTTGAGCACATTTGAACAAACGTGTGAGAAACAAACTCATCAAAATAAGTCTTCTCACCACCTGCTGGATGAATACTTTTGCCTAATATTCCACTATTTTGTTAAATCTGCAGAATATTTGGTATTTGGTGTGTGGCTGAACATACTATTAGTTGCAAGTCTGATTTCAACGTGAAAGGCAGCCACCACTGTCAGACACCAGACCACAGTGTTTCCTGTATTTAAGACAGACCAGAAGTGAGGAATGCTAATTTTGTGTTCCAACAACTACTTGACAACGTAACTGTAGAGCGGTTAAGATAAGTCCACCAGAGGTAGTCCCTCCAAAGCAGTCCATATTGTAGAGCATAAGTCACACATGATCACCCCACTCAGAAATTGAAGGCTAGTTGTCAAATACATGTATTTGTTCTCACATTGGACCATACACAGGAAAAATAGCAAAAGGGACGGACTAGCAACCATATAAGATGTTATCTATGATCTGTCATTTGAAGGCTTGCAGAGTATACAAAGCCGTCTTTCAAAGACGTGAGGTTTAGCAGAAGTGGCATCTAATTCCTTAGTAGCCCACACAATACATACCTATCGTTTCTGATGTGTTTGTGTGGGAAAATGCACTATAATAGTTCACTCTTCGGCTCAGTTGGTATGATACCATACTAGCGTCTATAGTAGTAGATTCGATAGAGGCGAACAGTGTATGCCATGACGAATTCAGATTGCACCAGCTGTACTACAGCAACCCACCCACTCTTTTTATGGGTAGCAGGATAAATTTTCAACACACACACACACACACACACACACACACACACACACACACTGTAAAGAAACTGGTTCTCTACTTATAAAAAAAAACCTTTTAAATAATAAATCATGACCTATACAAGGAATCTGATTACCCCTGTTACTCATGGACGAGGAAAAAAAAAAAAAGACATAGTCTTTGTCAGAATGCGCAGAATCTTATGTGAGGCCAATAAGACGTCAATTTTAATCGAAATATGGTATACCAATGTTTACGTAATAAAAAATAAGTAAATTAGGTAATTCAGTACAATTATTATATAGATGCGATAAACCACTTTAACGGGGGCCAAATGAACAATAGTAAAAACAAATTATTGTAGCGGCCTACATAGCCATCGCGCATTTGCTAGATGCCCACGAAATACATAATTTTGTTTTGAAGCTGACAGCCAATGAGAAAATAGGTGCAGTTTTTAAGCAGTAATGGCGGACAGCACCAGCTGGTAATTACGTAATTTTACTACACAAAAAATAAAATATGTACTCCCTCTAAAAGAAGCTACAAACAAACATTAAAATAAAATTATAATGAGCAGCGAAATGCTTGAGAAGAATTTTGAAAGAAAATTATTAATTGAAATTTAATTTGGCGGGTTTTCAACACTGTCAACAAGACGAAATAATGGAAAGAATATTTATTGGAACTAAACAAAATTGAGATGTAGTGACAGTATTTTAAAATAGTTAATTTAACAGCAATTGTCTTTCATTTTGAAATAGGAGAGAGCGTAATAATTTTCTTTTAATGTCTTAACTGTTGCTGCAGGCAGTGCGATGACGTCAGCGGTGGTCCGTGTGGACGATGTGTGAAGTGAATCCAGGTTCGTCGTGGCGTGAAGATAATGATGGATCCTCCTGTTTCACGAATATTCCAGTTACGGCGGTGGTCCACGTCGCCGTTGTAGTCGAATCAGCTGGCAGCACTGGCGCGATAATAGTTCCAGTGTGTGCGTTGTCGTTACGCGCGCGACGTTTTATCATTAAAAGTTTACTAATCACACGGGGTGGGTAGGTTGGAATTATACAATGTCTTTACTATATATATATATATATATATATATATATATATATATATATATATATATATATCCGGTTAATGCTAACTTCGCACAGTTCTTTCACCGTGGTGCTACCGGAAAATAGTCACATGTGTTTATCACTATAACAGTCTGTTAAACATCAGTTCAATTATGTCGTCGTCTGTAAGACAGTTTGGACAATATAATAAATGTTTCTTGATCAGATCACAGCACTGTTCTTTTACTTAACATTATGGTTTGTTCCACTTTCACGCAATTCTAACAGTTAGTGCCTCCACAGAATAATGTTGTCTGATTCATGGCTAATTGTTAAAAGTTCACACAGTTTGTAAAATCGTCACCGCAAACACTCGATATACTTTTCATGTTTTACTGTTCACTTAATAGTGCACGATCTCCTGTTAACACAGCGGACGCACTGTAAGTGGTAGTTCCTCCGCGTGTCACCGTCTTTCACGCCGATCTTCACCACGTTTTTCCCTCCGCGAACTGGCCACGTACCACAACAACTCGCACGATCTCTATCGATAGTCGTTCGCTCTTTCTCTGACACAGTACTACTTCTAGCCTAACCAAAGATTTACAAAGCATATAGAACCATAACATTCATATTCGTACAATATAAAATATAAAACAGTAGCAAAATGAATGAAGAAACAATGTGGCGTATTAACAAATAAAGAATAGTTGAAATAAATGATACATACATACATACTATGACAAGATAATGAACAAAAGAAAAATATGTTATCGACTTTTGGGGAAAGCAGTGTCTTTACAACACACACACACACACACACACACACACACACACACACACACCTCAACAGTATTTGATCAAATGTCCAGCATCACACTGCGTTTTTAAGTGATTCTTCACATAAATTGCAAGTGTTTCATGTTGTACATAGGACGTCTAAGATTTCCAGCAGATTCCTATCCACTAGTCATTGGTAGGATCCAGGCTTAGTACCCATCTAGAATGAAGTCTCTGCTATGAATTTCTGACATTCTATTCACATTTCACATTCAACACAGTGAGCTAGTGAGCAGGGTTACAGTATTTACATGATGTCATCCTGCTGATACTAGCCTCCATGGTTCTAAGTTTAGAATTCATGACACATTCATTGACATCAGAGTAAAGTATGATTGACCTGAGATGATGGCCACAATGGAAGACAGTTGTTTCAATTACCAGGGCATTGCCATAGGCTACCCCTCCACCAGATGAAGAGGCTTGCACAGGATAGAGTAGCATGGAGAGCTGCATCAAACCAGTCTCAGGGTTGAAGACCACAACAACCACCCCTCCACCCTCCCCCACCACTCTTCCTCAGTGCATACCTAGAAACCATGAAGCAGACCCACACTTGTGATCTTTACTTTGTAGTGAAAGATTGGTCATCATGAGCAATCTACCTCCAGGCAAAAGCAACTGACTGACAGCCTTGATTGTAGGTATTAACCATTCATCTCTCTGTATATTAGTCGATATTTATGTGGGTATGTATGCATTTTTTTCACATTTTTCTTTTATTTCTCTCTCAGTTCAGCAGCTCCCTGATGTAGATGATGAAGTACCTGATACATGTAAGGAGCTGCAGCAGGAGCAGCATCTGTCAAACTAGTGTGCACACACAATCCCTGATACAAGCTCCCAACACGTTGAAGTGGAAAATAAGGATATTTGAGCAGCAGCAGAAGCATAAATCAAGTCAGCATGCAGACAGACTCCCCTGATACATATGAGCATGCTGCAGAAATCAAGTCAGCATGGAGAACTGTTTCCAGGCTTTGAGTTCTCACTGTATCCATCACTGGCACTACTTAACATGCAGACGAGCTCCCTGACACAGCGCCTGATATATCAGAGCAGGAAACGAAATTGTTTCCAGTCTTCAACTTTCCACTATGTTCTATGCTGGCAGTTCTCATTGAGCCTCAGTTAAATTGTTGCAGAGTGCTATTGTTCAACACTACTTCTCAGCTAACCAGCAAAGCCTCAAAGCGTGATGATGTTGGTTTAGCACTTAACATGGGCTTCAAACTTGTACTGGAAATAGACAATGTCCAGCGAGGTACAAAGGTACAGTGTAATTGGGATGTATACGATCCAGGACAACCAGGAGATCTGGGAAAAACCCGGGAATCTTTTCACTGGGAGAAAACAGGGAAAAATCCAGAAATTTTTCATTGTTTTTTTTCGTTAAATTTTTGTGGTTTTGACTGGGAAGAACCTATACTCTAACAAAGGATATTACTGTATCCTGCTACTGCAGAATAATACTGCAGCAACATAACATGAACGAGAGAAAAAAACGAAAATAAAACTTAAATTGCAAAGGAAATGCGCCATATACAACAAAACACTGTGCTCATAAAAGCGTCTGCCAACAGCAAAATGTGTCAAAGGCTTTAGGAAGACTATGCAGTGCATCATAACAACAAATTGCCTCAGATGAGCAAGATGTCACAACAGTTAACATTAGCGGATGCATGTGCAGTTGAGTCATATATGAGTAGTACCTTCTGCCGCTTCTGGCTGTGTAAGCAGTCGTAGCAAGCAGCTAGATACTACCGAGAAAAATTTTACTGGCGCGCCCAAGCTGCCAGATTCACGCATGTGCTGCAGGCCCGGATCTAGGAGAGGGGGGCGTGGTGTCAAATTCATATTCTTGAGGAAAAAATCCTTCTTTCGCGCCTAGCATCCAGTGCACGTTGGTCTGTCTATTATTCATATGATTTTGAAATGCTTCCCTGTTGCTTACTGAACATTTTTGAACACATTCTAAGTTGATTTCTGAATGAATCATAACTTGATCTGTGAATGCGTGCATAGTGTACGTGATGTCTCTGTCAGGGGAATACTCTTTGCATCTATAAATAAACTTTCCTCAAGGCAAAATGGGCTATACAAGCTGAGTGGTATAAAGCCAAACGGATGAATGCTAATTGCTCTCTGATTATGTGGTTGACTGGGTTTGCGAATAATCACCATTATTATAATTACTAGCGAAATCCATAGATTCGGACTACCGAGTGGAAATAAGCGACTAACAGGAATATCAGGTAAGAAAGATTACATATTATCCTCTCTGTGTATACAAGAAAATGAAATTTTGACAAAAAAATTTTGGCCAAATTGCTATACTATTTAGCTTAAGACAAATAATGGAGAAGTGTTATGAGTGGAACAGGGAATTGTATCTATGTTTTATAGATCTAGAAAAGGCATATGACCGGGTTCCTAGGAGGAAGTTATTTTCTGTCCTACGAGATTATGGAATAGGAGGCAAACTTTTGCAAGAAATTAAAGGTCTTTACATGGATAGTCAGGCAGCAGTTAGAGTTGACGGTAAACTGAGTTCATGGTTCAGAGTAGTTTCAGGGGTAAGACAAGGCTGCAACCTGTCTCCACTGTTGTTCATATTCTTTATGGATCATATGTTGAAAACAATAGACTGGCTGGGTGAGATTAAGATATGTGAACACAAAATAAGCAGTCTTGCATATGCGGATGACTTAGTTGTCAGAGCTAGATCAGAAATGTAAGGACTATGGTATGAAGATTAGCATCTCCAAAACGAAAGTAATGTCAGTGGGAAAGAGATATAAACGGATTGAGTGCCAAATAGGAGGAACAAAGTTAGACCAGGTGGACGGTTTCAAGTACTTAGGATGCATATTCTCACAGGATGGCAACATAGTGAAAGAACTGGAAGCGAGGTGTAGCAAGGCTAATGCAGTGAGCGCTCATCTACGATCTACTCTCTTCTGCAAGAAGGAAGTCAGTACCAAGACTAAGTTATCTGTGCACCGTTCAATCTTTCGACCAACTTTGTTGTATGGGAGCGAAAGCTGGGTGGATTCAGGTTACCTTATCAATAAGGTTGAGGTTACGGATATGAAAGTAGCTAGGATGATTGCAGGTACTAGTAGATGGGAACAATGGCAGGAGGGTGTCCACAATGAGGAAATCAAAGAAAAACTGGGAATGAACTCTATAGATGCAGCAGTCAGGGCGAACAGGCTTAGATGGTGGGGTCATGTTACACGCATGGGAGAAGCAAGTTTACCCAAGAGACTCATGGGTTCAGCAGTAGAGGGTAGGAGGAGTCGGGGCAGACCAAGGAGAAGGTACCTGGATTCGGTTAAGAATGATTTTGAAGTAATAGGTTTAACATCAGAAGAGGCACCAATGTTAGCACTGAATAGGGGATCATGGAGGAATTTTATAAGGAGGTCTATGCTCCAGACCGAACGCTGAAAGGCATAATCAGTCTTAGATGATGATGATGATGATGATGATGATGATGCTATACTAGTAAGGGCAAGTTGTACAGTCCCCAGCTAGCAGCCGCTTAAGTTCTGTTCTGGAAGCAACATGGAAGACGCATTCTATGAACATGTAACAATGCTTAACAGGAGAATAATTGCGGGATAAATAAACAAGTGATTCTGGTAGGGTTAGTGAAGTTGACTGGCGAATAAGTTTTGACACTGGCAGGAATAGTTACAGAATTAGTGATGACAAGATTGATTGTTAGAACGAGCAAAAAAAGAAAGAAACGGGACATCACACAAATTATGGAAGATTATGATGATTCCAAAATTGTATAAAAATTTCGTACTACTATTATCGATCTCATGCTTGAGAAACTGGAGTGTATGAATCAAATGTGAAACTATTTCGTTACATAAAGCTTTTTACTTGGAATAGGCCTAATAGGCAGTTTATATTGGTACTTCTTATATATTATATTCTGTCGTGTTATAAAAATGACCATTTGTGCCAAAACCGTATCGTTTTTTTGGTGTGTGTTAGTTTTTCTGCAATGTTAGAAATGCCTATTGTCTTTTATGTGACAGTGGCAAAATAGACATAATTAGCTCGAGAAACCACACCAGTCTTGGGTACTATTTGTAGAAACAGCTTTTTCAGTTTTAGACAACGACATTTCGAATTTTCATGTAGCAAAACGTTTGATGAGGTGAGAGATCCTTTTGCGCGAAGGAGAGCACACCATGTAAGACTGTAGCGAGATTAGAGAGAAAACAATTCTAGGAGCTAAGGATTGAAGAAATGTGTACTGCCTTGCATGTCTCTTGTCTATTCTAGTTTTATGTATCCAATGTTTAATTTTATGTGACACAAAACAGCAAGTTATTAGTTAATAGGCAATAAAGCGTGCAAATTTTCTGAAGAACGTTTGTTCACCTGACTACAAATAATCCCATCCAGCATTAATTGCGATATTTTTTTTTTAATGGGCATGATGACAAACTGGCTGACTGGCAGCAGGAGAAGCACAACAGGTCATTTTAATTTCCACTGTTCTGAATATGGTTTCATGGCATCAGTTACAAAATAAACACATTTCAATTCCACAGAGTGAAACATTTCCTCGAACACACATGTATTACGTATCAGATTCTTCAGAAAGATGTGTTCGACAGAATGAACATATTTTAGAAAATTAGGTTTTTTAAATTTTTGACGCCCTTTCTCAAACGCTAGAGGGAGACTATTGCCCCAGTTCGGAAATATCGTAGATCCGGGGTGTATGCGCAGAGCAGTCTGGATTATAGTGGGGAAGTGGGCAGTCTCCACGGGACCTGTGTTTACATTTAGTCATTTTGCTGTTTCCTCCTTGTTTACTGCTCTCACATCAAATGAAAACAAAACGGATTTCTATGGCCGGGAGCTATCAAATGATCTAAAATACATTTACATAATTACAGAAGTCTAAAATATGTTGTTAGTTTCAGATTTTATTTTATTTTCACCTTTCTGAGAGTCAAGCATTAATCGCCTTGCAGAATAATAAAGTTATTTTTACCAGTTTGTTAAAGTAATTTGGCTTTTATTAATCTTTTCCACAGAGGCAGTCAATGTATTTGAAACGAACTGTTTAATTCAACACTATTGGCTAGATTCAACTGTTCACTGCATTTCAAGGGCACATTTTCATTTCCTAGCACGTATGGCATTGTCCCATAATAAAGAAGCAAACATTAGATAATACAGTTCTCGTACTCCTAGAAAATTTACATCCCAAAACCACACTGAAAAGCTTAATATCAATTCCACGCCGACTTCATTGGGATTCTCGACATACGAATGAGCCCTTTAAGTGTGCACATTAAGTGTGCACCTTTTTTTTTTTTTGTTCACGAAATTCCAATGCTCTTGGAGTATTCTCTGATGTATTGTTTCTTTTATGACATAATGTAAGGTCTTGTAATGTTTCACATGCACGAACATACAGACCTCTTACATCATCGTAGCTGCGCAAGTGCAGTGGTACCTGTTTTCTGGCCCTCCCTGGAAACTGCTGAAATGAACCTATTTGTAACAGGTCGTGAGATAATATTGCGAATGGTCGTTTCAAAAAGCTTTACTTTCAAAGTAAACTTCCTTCTACATAAGTTGAACTATGTGTGAGAATGTACAATGAATTTCATAAATCACAGAGCGTTTGTTCATTTAAAAATCAACTCTTCAATGATGAGCCATTTAGAAGAATTTTGTGGCCAGAAGATCAGACATTCATGTCGTTATTAAAAATTTTACTGGCTCATTTGTGTGATATATCTTAAAGTGTAATACGAGCAAAAAAGATCAATATTTTATGTGAAATCGTAGCTTCTCATGCAGCGTATGAACCTTAGAGACCAATGTTATATGTGCAAGCTTTGCTTTCCTTGTAGCAAAACTATGTATATTAATTTAAATCATTAACTCTCCCTGTTTGTCTGTTTGTGCTACTTAACAGTAGTGTTGCTATTGGCTGACTACATCGCATGCACTATGCTCTGAACATCCGCATTAATCGGCTGGCGAGATCATGTGACATGAACTGTGACTGGCTTACAAAAGCGCATCGCAATCTCAATTTCAATGCTTCAGAAAGCAACGTGATGTTTGGTGGAATTCGAATTTATACTAACGTAATACGAAAATATGCAGTGTACATGTTGCTGCACATCAAAGATCTTTCCAAAATTGTCTATTTCCCTGAGTTTCGTTTTCTAATGTGCTGGGAAATTCTACACCCTTGTATAAAAAAAAAGGCCATTCAAAGGATTGATAAGTTTTACAGTTGAGAGGGAAAATAACCATCACTTAACATGGAAAAAAGTTTGGGTTTATCCGAGAGAAAGTGTGTTTTTAAGTGGGAAATACGGGAATTTTTTCTTCCTTGTGTGTGTATACACCCTGGTATTGATATTGAGTGGGATCTACTGTGCAGCAAGCTGAAATACATTGAGGGTCGCATGACAACCAAGAACAACACATTCCTTCGAAACATCAGTTTTTTCAGCAGCAACAGCATATCCATTGTCAATATGTTTTGGAGTGATACAATGAAGTTAACATCTCAAGCCCCAAAGCAATGTGTATATTTAAAGCATCCAAATGTCATTAACCTGTGTGGTCTTTATAACACAATACAGATCACCATGGAGAGACGCAGTCGATGGGAAAAGTGTGCTAGAAAACACTTTGATACTGTCAAGAGAAACACGAAGTTCACAATGAGTTTAAGGAGTTGGATGGGTTATAGGTGTGTATATGAGTGCTGTACCTAATTCAGCTAGTATTACTCCTATAAATAGAAATTCTAATACAAATGGAGTTTACAGAAAGCATTCCCGACAGCCAGTGATTCTATTGGATTGAAAGAAATATATGCTGAACAATTTTAGTTATGTAAAGAGCAATTAGGTGCGAAGGATTACAGAGTAATCAATAAGGTTGATATAGAAAAAAAAGAAAAACAATGTTTTCTTTACAGTGCTGATGTACTCCCAACAGTTCACAAACTACCAAATGTATATTAACAATGAACAAAAGTTTTGTGAAAAATCCGTATAATAATAAATAGTATTTTTCTTTTACAAATTGTAATTAGGTTTTATTCTTCCATACACATACAGCATGAGACTTAACAGTTCAAATGTTGGAGAGAGAGCTTCAGTAGTTGATATATTTGCAATGTCAGAGAGACTTTATGGTTCAGTTGCTGCTATATTGAAGGACTTAAACATTTATAACCTTCAGTCACACACAGTTCAGATGACAATACATATTTTTTGTGAGAGATAGCAACTAAAACAGATTCCTTAAGTTTAATAGTATATACATCACTTGTTGTAATTAATATGCTGTTGTTCGAACATATATGTAGTATCTTTGAAAAAAAATCTTCCTTGTGAAATGTATTCCATATATGACTTCTGTGGATTTCATCCAGTATAGGTGACAAAATTTTGCACAGGTCTTCAGTATGTCTCGGGAACCCACTATGACTTGCCTGTGCCCCATGGACCACTACATGCAACATGATAGACAAAATCCCAAACAATTAAAGTATAAACTGTCTCTCTTTTTCCACAAACTGCACTTTCTGCTACTTCTCACTAGACAAAGCAAAATGTGTATTCATGATGAAGGCTTACAACATACACTTAAAAATCCTGTATGACAATGCCTCCTGTTGTAGTTGATTGATCCTATATGTGGAGCTTGTTTCCAAAAAGTACCAAATTCGACTAGGGAAATTTTTCATTAGAAAAGGAAGATTCCCTGTAGATGCAACAGTTCTCATATGTAAAACGTAATTTAGGTACAGTTTGGCTCAGATACTCTGACACATCTTTTAGAAAAATATAAGGTATTTCTAATTATTATTGAACAGTTATAAGGGATTTGACACTCCTTATTATAAAAAATTACTTTAAAAATGTACAAATTATACTTCATGAACAAGTAACACACACAACTAACATATTTTGTGACATTTATTGCAAATAAATGTAGAGGACATTCTTAGCAATCAAAAATTTAGAATATAACTTAACGTTTTCCTACTCAGAGGCTGTCTTATTAGTTCTCTACTGAACCCTCTAGAATGGCATTTAATTAAAGTCTCAAAGAATCATTTTGTTTTATTTGTTAAGATATACTACATTAACAATGATAATACATATAGGAACTAATTTGTCCTAGTATTACCAATATTTTGTCCAAAACATGTCATCACAAAAAAATTCTATGTTAACATTTGGCCTATCCTCATTAACTATGCATTCATTATCCTCCATCATGCTCTTTTATAAATGGATTTGGTTCAATTCATAGCCCAGTTTAGTAAGTGGGGATACCAAGCAATTTTTCTTAGTCTGTTGTACATGACTACCATTTGGTACATCTTTTACTCGAAGCAATATACAGTGGTATTTTACCCCACTTCTGATAATTTTTGTGTTTGCACAATGGTGTCATTGTGCATGCAGCTTGTGGACCAACCATTGCTGACGAATGATGAATAGTGAAACATTTTGCGTCACTTAACTTGGAAGGTTTTTACATTGGAACTGATATTCGACTGAGTTCATACCAACTGACCCAGGAAAAATTAGAATTCAGGGATTGAAGTGTTCCTATTGTCTCAAATACAATGCATATTTTTCTTCAAGCATTACAGTTTCAATTTTTCGGAATTTCTTTCCTACAATAACAAAAGATCTATCTGCAAGTATTTATGAATCACCACATTCAAGGAACAGTGACACAATCTGAAATTCATCTCGTCATGCAGTCACATAGATCAGAAATAAAATACAATAATTTTTATTATGAGTATCAGCCAGCTACTCTGCTCCTTAAACGGTTTTTGTTTTATAAATTATTTATGATGGCCCATTTTGGCATATTGCCATCATCAGGTGCTCTGTAAATACACAGTAAGTGATGGTCCTAAGATAATGGTCTTTGACTATGATCAGAAAACTTATAAAACATTGTTAGATAATTTTACCTTACATGTAAGGCTACACAATCATTGGCAGTAATTATATCTTGCAGAGGAACCATGGGACCCAAATCACCACCAAACGCCTGCCATGTTTCACTCTTGGCTCATAAACTGATCCAGAAGTGGGAAACAGTATGAAAAGATATTCATCCGATCAATTAATTTTCTTGCATTGCTCTATAGTTGAGGTTTTTATTGCTTCAACACTGTTTTTTGTTAGGGGCATTTGCATCACTAATGAATGGTTTTGGATTGCAGCTCATCTTGCAATTCTCTGTTTATGGAGGTACCTTCATGTTGTTTTGGTGCTGACAGGGATAGTGAATGTAACATTCAGTTTCATAGTGAGTTTTCCAGTGTTGTCCTCTCATTTTTCGCCACAGTCCTCTTCAATGACTGTCCACCATGGTCTGTCAACACACACTTTCATCTGCATTGTGACTTAGTGGATAATGTTTTTCAACTCTGGTATGTGCTATAAATCTTTGGTACAGTACTTCTTGAAACACCAAACTCTTCAGCTACCTGAGTTACGGCAGCATCCATCATATGAGGTTACAGAAGCACCCACCATACGAGCACCAATAATTTACCCACATTCAACATCACTTAACTCCAGCATAATGCACTCACAACTACACAGAAAACTGATCTCACCACGACTGACACTTAACATTTCAAGGACATTCCACAGGTGTTGTTAATGGTCAAATACAACAGCAAAACCTGCAGAATTGTCTAGCAACTGCATTTCTGTGCAAGCATGCATGTCTCATGATGTTTCGACATTTTTGTCCAGCTGCTGTATATACTCACATTTCTAATCTTTTATATCACAACATGCTTTGTTCTTGCTCATGGAAAATCAGTGGAAAGTATTATTACATTATCTCTGTGTTTATACTTCTTACAGTAAGTTATATGGACATACAGTGTGTCCAGATATGGGCTCTGTGGATGAAGGAAAAGTACATGATTAGTCAGCTGGAATGTTCAGACAAGGGTTGTGTGCAGTGGATTGTTTGTTGCTGCTTTGTTTTCATGAGGTCTCTGCATGTGTGTGTGTGAACATGAACCATGTCATTTGGTTCACACTCTTGTTTCCTCTGTCAGCTTATGTTGTGCTTCTATGTACTGGAGCATTGTTGTGTTTCTAAATCTCTCCCCATGCACACTATGTAAATTTGTACAGTGTGTTGTATCTGTAGGTGATTAGTTAGTTATGTGTTCCATTGATCAATAGCACGGAAAAACTGTTATGATGTGGAACATGTCAAATGTACATGAAATGAACACAGGAAACAAGTTTCTTTCGTTATAATGTTATACCTAAATATTTCTATTATCTATGCCATTCCCTTAAATGGCACAAAATGCATATATTATATCTCTAGATTTATTTACTCATATTCAGGAATTCATCTATGGTATAGTAGGAGTTGTCAAGGAGGTATGATTTCAATTTGTTTTTGAAACTACTACTGCTGTCTGTCAGACATTTTATTTCATCTGGTAATTGATCAAAAAATCTTATATCAGCATATTTTACCACTTTCTGTGCCAAAGATAGCTTGAGTAAAGGATAGTGTAAGTCTTTCTTTTTTCTGGTATTGTAATCATGAATGTTGCTGTTGATTTTAAACTAGTCCATGTTGTTGAGAAAAAATTTCATTACTGAGTAAATGTACAGTGAAGCAGTTGTAAGAATTCCTAACCTTTTAAACAGATGCCTACAACATGTGCGACTATAAACCACACACATTATTCTTACTACTTTCTCTTCAGCAGTGAATACCTTTTGCCTAAGAGTTGAGTTGCCCCAGAACATTATTCTGTATGACAACAGAGAGTGGAAGTATGCAAAGTATGTTAGCTTACTAATTTCTACATCCTCAAAATCGGCAATTATTCTGATTGCAAAAGCTGCTGAACCTAGTCACTTCAGGAGATCCAAAATATGAATTTTCCCGTTAAGATTCTCATCTATATGTACACCCAAAAACTTAGTATGCTCTACCCTGGCTACTGACTTCTTTTGAATGTTATGCTTATAGAAGAAATTATACTTTTGGCCACAGACAAATGGATGTACTGCGTTTTTTCAAAGTTCAGAGCAAGCCCATTCACAGAAAACCAACAGGTGACAACAGACTCTTCAACAAATAATACATCTTTAAAACAAGAACAAGTTTGTTTACATTATTTACAATATGATCAGATAAATAAGAACAATGCATGTCCTTGTCATTCACAAATGTATCTGTTCCACTCACTTCACAGTTTGATAGTACTGTGAATCATTTGTTATCAGCACAGTGTTCTATCAGTTGTTGTATATTATCTGAGTAGTAGCATCATGCTATGTCATTGTATCCTCAGTGGGAGTTTTGTGCGATCTGTTAGTAAGCTGAGAGTTAGTCGGGTAGAGCTCTGAGTGCAGCAAGTCTATACAGGTGTGCAGTCCAATCACAGTAGCAAGCAGAGAGGTGATGCAAATTCGCCATGTGTAGTGGCACCTAGAAGTGTATGGCGAGCCCTGTATAGCAGCAGGTCCCAGTATATCACAATGGTGTACCTATTGGTGAAACTGTAGTATCGAATCTTTCACCAATCAATCCAGCAACCAGTCCCCCATACTTAATTTTCTAACCTATGATGAAATAGATACTCTTGCTTGATCATGCACAGGAGAACTGAGTTTTGCATCCTTGTACCATCTCCCACTACAGTGTATTGGATGGAACCTTCCACTCTCCTGGTGGTATTCAGTTATAGGTCCTGTAACCGAGTGATTTTGTTGGGATACTCTGTAGTACATATCAGACCCCAGTTCTTAATAGTACTATGAGTATGAAGTGTGTTCAAAAAGTATTCAACCTTCATATGTTGGTAATTATTACTTATGGATCCATCTAATTATAACTGAGTAAAGCAAATTTTTTTGTGCCATACGTATTGGGTTTTTGTTATTTGCAAGGAATTTAAAGTGGCCTGAAATAAGTGAACCAGAACTGCAGGGGTCAAATCTCACAAGTTGTTCATGGATAACTTCTGAATATTTTGGTATAAGGGCCTATGGTTTCCAGCAACAGAATTACTGCATTATGTCTTGTTTCTTGCTCATTTAGCTTTATATCTATATTGAACTGGAAATATGATTACAAAAATGAATATTTCGATCTCATATTTCTGTGTCCTATTTGATAACAAACTTGTTCCACTGACTCATGGTACTTGTTTTTTACAGTGGTAATGCCCACTTCAGTCTTCATCCGGAAGCCTACTTTCAGTATTGCTCAATCCTGTTTCAGGCTTCTATTTCCGGCAGTTTTAGTTGTACATCAAGACTGACACACAGCAGTATGGATAGATGTACTGATGAGGAGTTGGCTGATATACGCATAGTGCTTGGGGTCACTAAATGCAATGAGAGAACAGTATGACAACATAACACTGAGCATTTCGTGCAGTGATTGCAAGATCATCACTGTACTTTTGCATTATTCTGTTTTCTGTAACACATTTTTCTTATTACATATTGAAGATTTCTTCGCTGTTGTGAAGAAGGTATTTACACAGAAATAAGGGTGACTGTAGTAACATACCAAATAAATCACAATTACATTATTACTCTATAATGAGCTGCTGGAGGTCATGGGTCCCTTATATCAAAACAATCAGGAAGTATCCTTGAATAACCTTTGCAAGTTCCTCAGTGAAATTCACCCTTTGTTTGTGTTTACACTATTTTGTTTTACATTTTCAACATTATACAATGAGCTTATAAACAGTTTTGACACTTTCTGCTTTTACACGACATGTAGTAGTTTGAATTTCTATTTGAAACTTCCATAGATGCTGTGTGATATGTGTCGTTTTTCCGTTTTCAAGCTATTTTTCTACTTACTTCCATACGAAATTTCGTTTCCTCAGAGCCTGTGAAGTCAGAGATTTTCTCTCTCTCTCTCTCTCTCTCTCTCTCTCTCTCTCTCTCTCTCTCTCACACACACACACACACACACACACACACACACACACACACACACACACAGTGAAAGAGAGAATCACTGACACAAGAAACACATATTTGGTAGTTGGCAATAACATTCAACCATTGAAAACAGCTTCCAGAAATATCATATAAATTAGTGTATTTTTTCTAGTGCTGTGAAACAGAAATTTCATATGACTGTAAGCAGAAACGTAATAGCTGCAAAATGGGAAACGAACCCATGTAGGACAGCATCCATAAAATTCGTAAGTAGATATTGAAACTATTACTGTGTAATAGGAAAGCAGAAAGTGCCGGAATTGTTTATAACCCCATTAAATAATGTCAGTATGTATATATTTCAGGCCACTGCAGATGCCATACAAATAATAAAAGTGAAACGTGTATCACACGAAAAAATTGTTATAGGCAATTACAGTTACTTGAATTCAAAACAATAAGTACCAACATAATATTACACACAACTACGGACAATAGGACAACAAGAATTAACAGCGTTGTTGAAACTTTTGTTCATGGAAATACACTTATTGATATGGGTGCACAGAACCCTAAGACCCTTCAAAGTAATTTCCTTTGCTCTGCACAGTCTTGTCCCTTTGCTTGTACCATTGTTGGAAACACTTCTGGGATGCATCATTTGGAATAGTGAAGAGTTGGGCCTTCGAAATCCGCCTGATGTCTTGACACAAATTGTTTTCTTTTTAGGGGAATTTTCAGTTTGGGAAGTTGTCAAAAGCCACCCAAAGCTATGTCAGGGGAGTAGGATACCCAACTACTGACAGTGATGCCGTGTTTGGTGAGGGTCAGATGGGCAGAATGGGCGGGTGCACTATCATGATGGGTCTGCTAAGTTCTACTGCCCAAAGGTGTGGTAGTTTGTGCTGAACAGCATCATGAGGATGACGATGGACCTCCTGGTAGCATTCTTTTCTGATGGTTTGGCTGTATGGTGCATACTGATGACGCACCTCCCCATGGGAGGTGAAGAAAGTGGTCAGTGTGACCTTGACATCAATACAGATGTCACAGGATTTTTGTGGCGTACGGCATGTCTGATGTTTCTACTGTGACGAATCCATCTTAGTTTCTGTATTGTGCCCATAAATCAATGTCTCACTGTCTGTGATCACGGTGTTCAGAGAGTTGGAGAATTGTTTACATTGTCGAGCACATCTTGTGTAATTTTCAGATGGCGTAGCTTCTACTCCATGATCAGTAGTTTTGATACGAATTTCATAGGCACTCCTCATGCACAAATCATGGGTAAAAATTGAATGAACTGATCTAGTACTTACCCCTCTGTTGATTACAAGTTCTCATATTGTGATGCGATGTTCTTCCATGACAAAAGTCCACACTTGTTCAGTGTGACACCCTCATTTCAGCTTGTTGAGGGTCAGCCTGAATTTAGTTCACTGTCTATTAATGTGTGGCCAATTTGAAATGGGTGTGCCACTTCTTTAACCATGATTTGCTCATCGCATCATCCCCAAAAGGCTGTTGAAAGCTGTGAATGGTTTCCACTTGGATACTGCCAACCTTTTGGCAAAATTTGATCCAATATTACTGCTCAATTTGTTCCATTATTTTGCATCTGATGAGTGCTCACTACATGTCCTCACTCATTGACGAGTGGAAAAAAATCCCAACTGCACATAAATGTCCCACTCCACGTCAACACCCAAGAAAGTCTCCCACACATCATTGGTTTATGTGCAAAAGAAGAATGTTTGATGCTTTTTGAACATATCTCGTACATTAGCTCATTGCCAAATTTCCTGGCTTGGAGTCCAGATTATCCTTATGTTCCTTTGGCCATATTCATTCTGCTGAAATTTCAAAATCCAGATACTTAACCCAGTTTATGCTTGTCTAGGTTTGCTAGGCGGAAACATAACCCAATGTTTACGTGTAGTTAACAATTTTGTTACGTGCTTCTCAAACGATTCAGAAGGTACAATGTAGTTATCTGTGTTTACTACTCAGATTCTCAGTTCTGCATGAGACTATCATTTGTAATTCTTATGAGTGTGGTACTTTGACTGAAATGGTATATAAATGGAAACGGGCTATGAGGGGCCTTCAGTACATAATGCTATACACCATATTATTCCCCACTTTTTGGAAACAAAACACTGTTTTTCAACATAATCTACATTCAGTGCAAAGGCATTACGCCACCTTGCTGCGAGGGCCTGTATGCGCACATGGTAGTTGCAGTGGTACAAAAAAATACAATCGGTAATATAACCAAAATTGGGATGTTAAGAGTTGTAATCTGTATGGTGAACTCAAATCGCGTTGCTTCTATTGTTACTTTGACATTACTTTCGTCCAAAATGTAAGTGGCGCCTATTTATGTTCAGTTTCTATAAATTCAAGTACAGCTGGCTCCCTTACCCCATAATCTCGTCAGTGAAGCTTTTCTTTTTGCTAACATCGACCAAAATGAGTGAGTAACTGAAATTTTGATGTGTGACATTTGCTAGAATCGGCAATCTCGCACTGCTACTACGGTGCCTGGACGTTCAGCGAGTTTTTCTGCTGTGGTCGGTCATGCGGCGTTCGTTCACAAAGACGCAGGCCACCTACATCGTGTTTTGCTTTCACTTCGCTCAGCTGGCTGTTAGCGAAATGCTACACATAATATTCGCGATTTATCTGACACACATGTTAAATAATAAAATGAATATGTATGATGCTCCGGTTTTCCTCCAAAAGAAACATAGTGACAGTTCTCTGCTTGAAAGACACCTCTGTTACAGACGACTAACAGAGGTGGCACAATGGTTAGTACAC
This sequence comes from Schistocerca nitens, assembly GCF_023898315.1. Classification (NCBI taxonomy): domain Eukaryota; kingdom Metazoa; phylum Arthropoda; class Insecta; order Orthoptera; family Acrididae; genus Schistocerca; species Schistocerca nitens. The sequence continues at coordinate 63,196,966 of NC_064624.1, forward strand.
GGACCCATATCTGGGAGGATGACAGTTCAAATCCCCCTCTGGCCATCCTGAATTAGGGTTCCTGTGATTTTCTAAATCGCTTCAGGCAAATGCTGCTATGTCTCTAATGACCTCGCTGTTAACTGAACATTAAACTCTAATCTCCTCCTTGTTACAGGCGTCATTTTGAAGGTTATGTATAGCTCCACCACCAATCGGAAATTAATGAAGCTATAGGGGCTGAAATGGGAATATTCCACTATGTTCCAGAACAAACTCGGCATTTTTTCAGTTGAAATTGGCTGAGAGTAAAACGTTTCATTACTTATTGAACGCCCCTCCTAATTTCCTTCAAACAAAAAGGCAAAGTTGTTCCAACAAGTACAGTGCTGCATGGTTAAACCTGGAGATCATATGAACAGTCAAATAGCACACATTACTCAAAATGTTTTCCAATATATCTAGGGTGGGTTCAGGGTTTGTCTCATCATTTTCAGTTTGTTAATTTAGCTGATGGACGTGCAGTGTATCACCCTATACTCTTTCAGTACAGAAATCCATATCCCGAAGCCTCTCTCGGGATGTTCCTACCAGTTCAGTCGCCTGAATGGCTCCTCAGGGTGTAGCTCGATGCCTGAATGCAACTGGGTGTGTCCTGATGACCAGGCCTTCCAATCCAATACTCAAAATCGGCGTTTAACACCAACTATGTTTAATGGTGAATGTGAGCATATGGATCAGGACCAGCTTAAGGGTGCGGTCAACATTGCCTGTGTCCTTCTGCAGTTGAATTTTGCATATGCTGACTTCTTCTATGGCAGTAAAGACCTTTTTTTCCATCTTTTGCATAACGTGCTGTCGTCATAATGACCTACATTTGTGATTATCATTACTGTCATTTCTCAACTATGGGAGCTACATCGGCCATTTCCTCTGTGTTATGATTGTTATTTATTAACTTCAATCCTGTGAAGGCCATCACTTTGCAAGTGCCACTGATCGCAAACTACAATACATTGGCATGGAATAACTTCCTCATTAGCTACGTTATTTAATGTTCTTATTGACACAATTGTATCCATTTTGCGAACATTTGAGGCAAGCACCCACATGCATGCACTATACTTTCGCTCGCTTGCCCCCTCATTTCACTCGTTTCATGAAGCTTCTTTGTACCTGGTAATTTCTGATTTTATGCTGTGTCTTTTGTTATTGATTGTCGCTAGATTCGCTGTTCCTTGCCCATGAATAGCTTCAAGTAATTCATCCATGTCGGTAGTAGTACCAGCTGCAGTATTCTCCACACTTGTCGTCATGTGAACTACTTCGTTTGACACTTGAGCCTTACCTTCGTCTGTGTGTTGATCAGCAATCTGTCGTCATCATCGTGTGCTACTAGCACCTTACAAGACACCTGAAGGTGAGGTATTTCCTTCACTTTCCTCCTCATATTTCTCCCATCCTCTTACCACTACAAGTGATAGTAGTTCCCATGACTCACAAGACAGGAACACTGAGGCGCCCTCAGTACCTTTTTATACAATTTCCATAAACTTATTATTAGGCTGGACCTACTCTCTACACATGACTGATTCCTTGATGAGACTCCCTCTGTAGCACAGTCAGTCACTATTGCTTTCTCATCAAGCACATAACGTCTATGATCAATTCATAGCGAGCCCATCAACCACTAACACATTTGTGTTGAAGGTGAATTTTTCACACCTGACAGGAATTATAACTTGTTCTACATTGGTCCAAATGCCGCCTTTTACTGCTTACCATTCAGGGAAATCACTTTGGATTCTCGACTACCAGCTGCCAGCTGTTATACAGCTTCCACAAAATAACAATCACCTAAGAACACATGCCTAAATGTGTGTTAGCTTTCGATTTTTGGATTAATTCGTCAACGTTTCTATTAACATCGTCACACACTATCGAATGCCAGTACTGCATGTTCACGTTCTCATGTTCATCCAACTGACTAGTGTCCCCTGCACAATCTTATTTATCACATCATGCCTCTAGCTTCTTCTATATTCAAGGGTAACTTTACAGATACTTGCCTGTGGTGTGTACGTTTTGTTAGTTAACATTTTCACAATGAACTGTGTTCAGATCGCGCCAGTTCGCATGTCCACTGCCATCTGAAAACCTCTGTTTTCCTTTCTGAAGATTTTCCATTGTAATGTGATCAGTCTTGTCACGTGTATCCACTTATACTGTTGCCATTACAACAGAAAATGGTGATGATCTATCGCCATGATCATGCCAATCATCAATGTCCTCGATGTGTAGTTCCCTTCAGTTGTGTCAAGTAATATGATAGTTTCCACAAACTTTGCTCTTGCATTAATACTTACTAACACACATTTTATGTCTTCTAGAAAGTGGCTTGACATAACAACCCATCATTTCTTGAGCGAAGCAACCTGCTATAATTGCTTAATTGGAAGCTTCTGTTGTCATTGGCTGTATCATATTACATAGCTACTTTATCTTGGAAATAACAGTTTGTTTGCAGAATACGCTGCCATGTCCCTACAGGAATCTCGATCTAAGCTCTGTATGCTCCAGGGACTGTTGTACCACACTAGGAATGATATAGGGACAGGAGCAAGTTTGACATTTGGCTTTTGGGTTGCTTTCCAGTCAGGACAAGTTTCATCATAATTGACCTTTGGCATTACCACGTGATGTCATCAAGGACCTTGAATGCACTACATACTGAAACCTGTCTCCCTCCCTCTTTACTTTCCTCTCCAGCCAATCAAAACATAGTATTTTAGCAGGTATTAAAATGAGGCAGCCAGTCACACACTAGCTCCAAAGCAGTCATCTTGACTGAACTCGAAAGTGTCCAAATTATCTGAATTTTTTGCATCTTATTCAAAAGCATTTATCCCAAAAATTATGTAAAAGCACTAATTTTTATATTTCCAAATAGAAAAGAAGGCAACACCAAAATCAGTGCCTAAAACATGATTGTGAACTCTCAAATTAAATGTGAACTCTCAAATTAAATCGCCCCAGTGCTATTTTCATGCCTAATTAGCTACAAAACACTTATGACTAAAAACTAACATGATAAACAAACTTGGCCAAGCTTTTAACTTCGCAAATACATATTAGCTAAAATAATATACGAAGCAGGCAAGCACTTAAACGAATAGAAAGTCCAAATGGCTGCCAGCTAGTGGAAGAATGTGATCCATTCCATTTTTAGGCCTGCACATGGTGTAAGTCACTAAAAACACCGAAGTTAAATGTTTCCACATCTAAAATGTTCTATGTGCTTGTTAGTCTGCAAAAGTATTTCAGTAACATATCGAATGCTTTTGTCAAGTGTTATAGTGATATCTCTACGTCTGTATTACGTAAAGAATCCTTTCAGTGACGCATCACCTTAGCTAGAAGATAATGCATTACGTTCTACACAAAAAGTTGATGTTATTAATAGGCAAGTAATGCTTTTTATTTTCATTGTAACTAGATCTACGTGAGGTTATTTATGAAACGAACTCTGGAAGAAGGTTGCAACATTTCGTGACAAACTATTGTTCCAAGACCCTCTAAAACGTATACACACTTTATTTGTCATAATGGACTACAAAATAATACATAAATCTAATCAAAAGAGGTGATGTAAAACACACAACGTATCCAAAATACGAACAAACTGACCAAACACCATTTAAGAAGGAAGGAAGGAAGGAAGGAAGGAAGGTAGTGATTTCATGGGATCTTTATTGAGACGTAATATTTAAACTACGTGTTTTCGTGATAAACAACAAACTTCATAATATGAAATGTTCACAGAGAACATGACCAAAGGCAATGGTGATACAAAACAGAGATGAAATATAACCGAAGAGAGTGGTGTTAACAAGACGAAGGTGACAGGTCTACATCTCAGAAATACAACCTCAGTAATAAAAGTAAAATTATTTATAAAATAAGTAAAGATTTCGAGTACAAAACACGTGCCTGCGATCCCTCACTCTCTCTCTGTCTGTCTCTCTCGCGCGCACACACACACACAGTGATTGCTTGTTGTAATACACAAGTATAATCAAAGATCTCCAATCATGGCTGAAAATTCGAACTTTGCACCAAACTAAAATTGTGTTAGTTCTGAAAATATGAAACATTTCAAGTATAAACCACACGACACCTCCCTCATAACTTAGGTGTTCCTCCAGATATAAATAATGCACATGGTTCGCAGTTTGGCATACTGGTAAAAGTGATAGGTTAAGCATCACATGTTGATGACTAAAGGTCTATCTCTGTATCAAACTTTGCAAGGCTGCAGTGAACCATCAAATTAAATATTATCATATTTAAATCGTCTGTATTACACCAAAGAGCCAAAGAAACTGGTACGCCTGCCAAATATTGTGTAAGGCCCCCGTAAGTGCACAGAAGTACCACAACACAATGTGGCAATGACTCGACTAATATCTGAAGTAGCACTGAATCCTGCAGGGCTGTCCATAAATCTAGAAGAGTACGAGGGGGGTGGAAACCTCATCTGAACAGCACGCTGCAAAGCATCCCAGGTATGATCAATAATGTTCATGTCTGGGGAGTTTGGTGGCCAACGGAAGCGTTTAAACTCAGAAGACGGTTCCTGGAGCCTTTCTGTAGCAATTCTAGAGGTGTTAGGTGTCGCATTGTGTTGCTGGAATTGCCCAAGTCCGTCGGAATGCACAATGGACATGAATGGATGCAGGTGATCAGATGGGATTCTTACATACATATCTCCTGTCAGAGTCGTATCTAAATGTATCAGCAGTCCCATACTACTACAACTGCACACAACCCACACAATTACAGAGTCTTCACCAGCTTGAACAGTTCCCTGCTGACATGCAGGGTCCATGGAGTCATGAAGTTTTCTCCATACCTGCACATATCCATATGCTCAACAGAATTTGAAACGAGACTCGTCCGACGAGGTAACATGTTTCCAGTCATCAACAGTCCAAGGTCAGTGCTGACAGGCCCAGGCAAGGTGTAAAGCTTTGTGTCGTGCAGTCATCAAGGGTACACAAGTGGTTCTTCAGCTAGGAAAGCCCATATCGATGATGTTTCGTTGAATGGTTCGCAAACTGACACTTTTTGATGGCCCAGGATTGAATTCTGCTGCAATTTGCAGAATGGTTGCTCTTCAGTCATGTGAACGATTCTCTTCATTCATCCTTGGCCTCATTCTTGCAGGGTCTTTTTCCGGCTGCAGCAATATATGAGGTTAGAGTTTTATTAGCAGACTCCTGATATTGACGGTACATTTGTGAACTGTTTGTATGGAAAATCCCCACTTCATTACTACCTCAATGATGCTGTGTCCCATCTCTCGTACGCCGACTACAGCGCCACGTTGAAAATCGCTTAAATCTTGATAACCTGCCACTGTAGCAGCAATAACGGATCTAACAATTGCGCCAGACACTTGTTGTTTTGTATAGGCACTGCTGAGTGCGGCATTGTTTTCTGCCTGTCTACACATTCTGTATTTGAATACACCTGCGCTTCAGTGTATGTATTAAAATTTGTATGGGTCATTTATTGGAACTATTAAAATAAATTATAGGTTAGTTGAACTTTGCACCACACATTAAATTTATTAAAATGCATAAGAAGTGTCCCTATAGCATTGCAAAACACGCATGGGCGCTACTGCTGATCTAAGTTATGACTTAAATAGCACTTGTGGGCAAGAATTATCAGAAAACAATGTTACTCCTACGTCCATATTCTCAAAAAACTTGTTTCTAAAATGGATCTCAAGTTGAGCCAAACTTTACAGTGGTCCTATACTGCTTTATTAACTATACTCTGAGGCGACAAAAGTCATCGGATAGCAATATGCACGTACAGAGATGGTAGTAGTATCATGTAAAGAAGGTATCAAAAGGCTGTGCATTGGTGGAGCTGTCATTTGCGCTCAGTTGATTCCATGACAGGAATTAACAGACTTCAAACATGAAATGGTAGTTAGAGCTTAACATATGAAACATTACATTTCGAAAATCGTTAGGGGAAAACCACACATTGTACGTTGTATCACCATACAGCGAAACCTTCAGAGGTGATGGTCCTAATTACTGTACACACCAGTACCTGTAGCACCCAGTAGCTTGTTCTCTTGCATTGATGCATGCCTGTATTCGTCGTGGCATACTATCCATAAGTTCATCAAGGCACTGTTGGTCCAGATTGTCCCACTCCTCAATGGCGATTTGGCGTAGATCCCTCAGAGTGAATGGTGGGTCACATTGTCCATAAACAGCCCTTTTCAGTCTATCTAAGACATGTTCGATAGGGTTCATGTCTGGAGAAGATGCTGGCCACTCTAGTCGAGTGATGTTATTATCCTGAAGGAGCTCATTTGCATGATGTGCACGATGGGGGCGCGAATTGTCGTCCATGAAGACGAATGCCTCGCCAGTATGCTGCCAATATGATTGCACTATCAGTCAGAGGATGTCATTCACATGTCGTACAGCTGTTTTGGCGCCTTCTGTGACCACCGGTGGCGTAAGTTGGACTCACATAATGCCACCCAAAAACAGCAAGGAACATCTCTACCTTGCTGCACTCGCTGGACAGTGTGTCTAAGGCGTTCAGCATGAGTTGGTTGCCTCCAAACATGTCTCCGACGATTGACTGGTTGAAGGCATATGCGTCACTCATCAGTGAAGATAACGTGATGCCGATCCTGAGCAGTCCATTCGGCATGTTGTTGGGTCCATCTGTACCACTCTGCATGGTGTTGTGGTTGCAAAGATGGACCTCGACATGTATGTCGGGAGTGAAGGTGCACATCATGTAGTCTATTGTGCACAGTTTGAGTCATAACACAATGTCTTGTGGCTGCACGAAAACATTATTGAACATGGTGACGTTGCTGTCCTGGTTCCTCCGAGCTATATTCTGTAAGGAGCGATCATCCACTGCAGTACTATCTGCCCCCCAGCATCTGAATGTTCAGCGTGACGGATTCTCAGTCCTCTGGGCCCAGGTTCAATACCTGGCTGGGTTGGGGAATTTTCTCCGCCCAGGGACTGGGTGTTGTGCTGTCCTCATCACCCTCCTATCATCCTCATCGACTACAGGTCGCCGAAGTGGCGTCAAATTGAAAGACCGGCACCTGGCGAATGGCCTGCCCTACGGGGGGCGCTAGCCATACGATTAAATAAGTACTGCAGTAGTAGCCCTTGGGCAGCCTGAGCAAGGCATGTCATTGACAGTTCCTGTATCTCCTCCATCCATGTCTGAACAACATCGCTTTGGTTCACTCTGAGATGTCTGAACACTTCCCTTATTGAGAGCCCTTCCTAGTACAAAGTAACAATGCAGACACGATCGAACTGTGATATTGACCATCTAGGCATGGTTGAACTACAGACAACATGAGCCTTGTACCTCCTTCCTGGTGAAATGACTGGAACTGATCAGCTGTCGGACCCGTCCATCTAATAGGTGCTGCTCATGCATGGTTGTTTACATCTTTGGGTGTGTTTAACTACATCTGTAGCCCTGTTTCTGTGATACAATATACTCTGTCAACGTCTATCTTCAGGAGTTCTGGGAACTGGGATGATTCAAAACTTTTTTTCCTGTGTGTAGTTGCGTGTTGTTCTTACCTATTGGTAACAAACTTAGCAGCCCACCTCTGAACTCTTCGAAATCTTCCTTTAATCTGAGCTGGTGTGGATCGCAAATGCTCGAGCGGTAATCAAGTATGGATCATACTACTGTTCTGTGTGCCATTTCCTTTATTCATGAACTACACTTTCTCAAACTTCTCCGAGTAAACTGAAGTCTACCATTCATCTTCCTACTACTTACTGTGTCACACCATTTTGCAAAGTTATGGCTTGATATTTAATTGACATATTTGTCTCAGCACCATGTTATTAACACTGTACTCAAACTCCACATAATTGTTTTCTGTACTCTCTGCATTAACTTTCCTCTTTCTAAATTCAGAAAAAGCTGGATTCTTCACACTGAACTCACATTTGGGAGGACGACATTTCAATCCCGTGCCCAGCCATCCTGATTTAGGTTTTCCATGATTTCCCTAAATCGCTCCAGGTAAATGTTGGAATGGTTCCTTTGAAAGAGCATGGCCCTTCCCCGTCCTTCCCTAATCCAATGAGACTAATGGCGTCACTGTCTGATTTCCTCCTTCAAACAACCCAACCCGAACCTAACTCCTCTGATAAATTATCTCTACCAGGATAATGTACATGTAATTACTTAATTATTGTTGTAACTTCTCCAAGTCTATAAATCTGTTCTGTATTTCGTGACCTTTATTAACAGTCTGAGATGAGGCACAATGTCGAAGCTAAGGGTAAGGAATGTACCCATTGCTCTTTGTCCATGGTTCACAGGATAGTGTGCAAAAAAAGAGTAGACCGAAAGTAACATGTGATGCCTTCTAAATCCCAGCAGATTAGTGGACAGAGTTTCTGTCTCAAAGGAATTTGTTATATCTGGACTCAGAATTTGCTCTACAATTCTTCAGTAGACCAATGTTAGGGATATTGCTCCATGATTATGTAGACCCATTTTTTTATTTATTATGTGCATGAGGTACCTGCACTTTTTTCCAGTCGATTGGGACTTTTCACTGATGGGAAACTCTCAGGCAGTGAAAGCTAAGTGGGGGCCCAATACTGTAGAGTACTGTCTGTAAAACCGAATTTGTGTTCCATGTGGACTTGGTGACTTATTTGTTCTCAACCCTTGCAGTGACCTATCACACCAGGGATGCTTAGTTCTATGTCCTCCATATTATCGTCTGTGTCACAATCTAATGATGAGATGTTTGTATGATCCGCCTGCATGAACAATTTCTTACAATGAAATTAAAACTTTAGCTTTCTTTTGCTATCTTCTGTTGCCACCTAGACTGGTCGACAAGTGACTGAATAAAAACCTTCATCTTCTTTGTGAGTGTATATATAACCAGAATTTTCTCAGTTTGTCGAAAAGATCTTTCACGAAGGTGTGATGGTGGAAGTTGTTAGCTTTATGCATCGATTTTCTTATGTATGCTCAAATTTCTATTAACTCTTGCTAGACAATATTAGCACATTCTGTTTTGTGCTGAGAGTGTAAAAATCTCTACTTCCTCAGCAAATCCACTTACTTAATGCACATGCCTTTAGAGTGCTATTTTTCCATTGTTAACTGTTTTTCAGGGTAACCATCTGTCCAGTGTAACCATCTTTCCAGTTTCATCTCTTTTCCAGAGTAATCATTCTCCAGGATGACTGATCTTCAGTGTGACCAATTTAGGCACTATTGGTTGGTACAACGAATTTCAGTTGACAAAGCGATGGCCATTACCCCACATGTGTATTTAGCTGGACTTTATGAAATGAAATGTGACATGCTTAGAGAAGGTGTCATTGTTTATTCACTAACATTATCAAATGTAATCAAGATGGCAATTAAGGAAGTTGAGAATTGTCTTCAGCTAGCCATTTGTTCCCACATACAAAAGCAATTTATCAGGGACTTCTGACTTATCGATAATATTCTATCAGCAGAAGCTGCAGTGTGTATATACGGAGCATTTATCCCACAAATGTAACAAATTCCCCCGAAAATGTAACAAGCTACCCTAAAATGTAACATGTTACCCTCGACACTGTGGTGAAACTGACCAATAGTGTGTGGGATAATGAGAACATTTGTTACAGTGTTCGGACGAACCCACTTCATATACACACTATCATCTTCACACACTGTCCCCTTCTGGGGATAGAATACTATCAATAAGTCTCATCTTCCTTACTAATGGCTTTTGCTTGTTATAACAGGTTGCGTCTTGGTAGAAGTTGTAACTTACTTGCTTGATGTCATGATTAGTTTGCTGATGTCTGTCCATGGATGTAGGCACAATTTCCAAGTATGTCATTTGACACTGAGTTGAGATAAATCCATGTGCTGGATAATCACAGTGACCATCTCAGCTGACCATCAATACATCATCCAATAGTATCTAAAGTCTTTACATTGGAAAGGAGTTACACTGGAAAATGATTAGTGACCTAGCATGGAATCACTGTACCATTTGTGTGACTTTGACAACAGGGAAACCCTTATTGTTTGCCTATACAAATGCATATTAGTACTGCTCAGTATGCTGTTTCATCAAATTGTCTTGTAGTTTCCATAGTGTGACAGCAGAAGATGACAGCTTCAAGATGAAATTAATACCCTAGCATGGGGTCACTAAGAAGTTTGATGGACTATGATAACAGTTTTAGAGACGAATTTTTGATGCAATTAGTTATAGGAATAACATTATTTACTTTGGTAAGAGCACAACTCCACCTTAAGCCTTAAGATATATCAGCAAGAGAACCTATGCATGTTTTGCAATGCACAGAAATTATTTTTATATATTTTTGTAATTCATAACAATAGTGGCAATAAACTAACCATGTGCATTTTAATAAATAAATTTGTATGGCATGAATGGCTGAGAGGCACAAAGGGCAGGTTCAGCGGCCAAATTCCTTCATGTCTATAGGCCGCTTTCCGTGGTGAACTACATGGTCTGTGTGTGGAAGTTTATCTGTTAAGTGGAGGAGACTCTAATGGGTGTGTGTAGTGTAGTGTCATGTTCGTGTTGTATGATACAGTGATGAGCAAAGTTAGAGAATGAGACCTGGTGCTACCACATAGACTATTCCTCTCAAATGCCATCAAGCAGGCTGCCAAACTTAACATCTGCATCTGAAAGATAGCTCACTATCAAAACTGTCAAATGCCCTCACTTCATGAGATAATGCTGAGAAGTTTGGCGTTTAATCCAAGACAATGGTGCAAAGTCTCTTGATTCGGGACTTTACACCACCACCCTTCCTGTCCTCTGTGCCGTAAAATCAAAGGAATAATTGTCACTTATACACAGTGTACTGGTACAATCATCCATACAAGTACTGGACATGCCTGATGGTGATTAACTTTGGTGGTCTGATGGGAAATGGTATATCCACCTCACCATAGCTGCTGGCAATTTTAGACCATTTAGATGTGATAATATTTAATTTGTGGGGTTGGTGTGCCTTGCAAAGTGTGGTACAAAGATTGAACTTTGATGAACAACAAGGGCTGGATAACTTATAAGTTTTATCAGTATGCCAATATGGAATCCATATGTATTTTTTAAATCTTGAACACCAATTAAATTTCAACAGTAGTGCCACACACGTTTTATGCTTGAAATCTTACCTATTCTAAGAAACAATACAATTTTAATTTTATGAAAACTACGAATTTCCACCCACAATCAGGATCTGTACTACTTTCATATTATAATAGGCAACAACTTTGTGTGTGTGTGTGTGTGTGTGTGTGTGTGTGTGTTTGTGTGTGTGTGTGTGTGTGTGTGTGCGCGCGCGCGCGCGCGCTTGTGTGTGTGTGTGTGTGTGTGTAATATCTACACCCACAAAAATTTCAGATTGTATGGATACTTTTGAGCAGGCTCAAGACTGCTGCTCTGGTGATACATTATGGCTGGCTGCCTAACTTCAACGCACACTAAAATACTGTGCCATGACTGGCTAAAGGGGAGAGGCGGAGGGTGCAGATTTACGTTTTACAGTAGTGTCAAATGTCATTGATGAAGTTATTGCCCCAGACATGTGGGCAAGCCAAAGGACAGAGGCCAAGTTTGTCCCAGAGTTACTGTAGCATTATTACTTACCACCAATACTTTGTGTAACTACACAATTTCCTTTCTACTTCGAAATAATTATCCAATTCCTTGAAAAATACTTTCACATTAATGTTAGTAGTTTAATGTTAGTAGCCTAATATCAGTGCATATTGTGCTTATATAGTTTTGTGTGCGATTGACATCCTTACGTGACCCCAGAACATGACTTCATCTAATGGGTACCAGCTGCCGCTCTACAGTAATAACTTTGTGTGCCTGTTGATTTCGCCATCCTCTTCGTATGAGACAATTCCTAACTTGGTTAATTTCGGTTCAGAAAATTCTTGCTGTTCAGCTATGATGTGCACCATGTTCTCCAACTATGTTCCCTGTACCTTTTGTTTGCACTTTTATCTTTTTATCTGTTTGCTATTTGCTTATTTTCCACCTACTGACTAGTTACTGTAACAGGGCATGACATCTGTTGGTACTCACCTTTAGTATACTGTAATGATTTCTCCTCATCATGATGAGGATGTTATCCAGCTATATTATGTTAATGTATCAACAAATTAAACCAATGTTTTTGTAGTATGTTTGTGTGTTAGTATATTATGACTAAGGTGGGAATATAATTTAGGGTAAACCTTTGTAAATAAATATTTTTGTTGTTATATAGGCAGGTGTACTGCATGTATACATGTTGAAAAAGTATGCAGAGATTACTACACTTCTCACTCAGTTTCAGCTACTGACTGGGTGTTGTAGAGTCAGTCTCTAACCATTGGAGCCAGTGCAGTCAACCATGAGGTGATCATATGTGTGTGTGTACATGTGTTACAGAACCAAGAAACCCCGTCCACACCTTATTTCCATGGAGCGTTCTGCTTCTTTACCATTTCACCCCATGTTACCTCTGTGTGGTCATGGTCTCAATCACAGGCTTTGGGAGACAGAACCTTCACAATTATCCATTGGCAGACTTTGATAATCCTAATGGCTCAGTGCATGAGATGGACCAGAATGGACATAAGCTGCTTCTTTTAGGTTTGATAAATGATCTCATATCGATGCTGCATGAGTTGTATCATTGCTGTGGCAATATTTTGAATTTCCTGCAGGATTTGCACTAATTTGTTCAACTTGGTTATGGCTTACTTCAGTCTTATTTTCAAACAAATTCAACTTATGAGATGTTTCCACGAGAATACTCACAAGCGTGTAATTGCCTGTTCCCTCCTGCAGTCATTGTTACAGACTCGAGAGTTATGTTGGATTCAAAAGACAACTTCTTCAATAGTTTACCACTCGTAAATGCAAGAAATCCTTCCTTCTGAATATCCCAATTCACCCTTTCTTGATTGTTATGACCAACAGAAACAAGGCACAACCAAAGCATCAATTTACAACACAAACAGAAATTCACACCTAGAACGTTGCAGACCGACAGTTACAAATTGTAGCATGTCAGTGACTGATAATCAAGTGTGGCTACTTATCTTCGTGTTGTAGAACATTTTTACATTCATGAAATTGCATGTATTCCACTCATGTGCTTGATGCTATAAAGCTGTACATAATATGTTGTTGTGAGCTTGCTGACAGTAATAACTATGCAGCATACAAACTGAATTTATTCATTGAATGTCATGCAGCCATGTTCTGTTAGTGTGACTATATTTGTATCTTCCAGGAATTTTTATCTCTAAAGTGGATTCTCCGTTTTGAGTCAACGATTTTTTGACACGTAAAGAAATTTAAGGGGGATTAAGTAAATCGAATTTTTGCATAACCAACTCTTTTGAAGAACAAGTTTTAACTGAGAAAATTGATATTGGCTCCATAAATGATTGATCTATTATTATCACATCATCAGTGGAAATGCAGTTTTGTAGTATATAACCTTGCAAATAAGTGTGTAATGTCTTGTCACTTGCAAAAGATGACTAAACTGAGACGTGGTGAATGAGTATGCATTTCGTCTTGTACATACTATTAATTCTTTATACATTTTAATCAATAATTTTACTAGTACTGAAATTTTTTTTCTGTATTCAATAAGTCAGGTATTAACTGCCATTCTGTTAATGCTTCAGGTTGATTAAAATCACTGGCAAACCAGATACAATTGCATTTGAAGAAACATACCTGCAAGGAGCAACTGGTGGTGAACTTGACATCACTCCAGAGAATTCAGCAGATTTCATAGGAAGTATAACGCCAAGACAAGTGTTTTTCTCTCATAAGGAAAGCACGTTGTGCACTAGACATAATTATAACTCAGAGAAAAATGATTTCTCCTGTAGTTCATGCAAGCAGACATTTTCATCAAAATACTGTCTCATAATGCACGTTTTCATTCACATTGATGGTGTAAAACCACCTGAGCATATCTGCACATGTTGTGGTGAAGTATTTATCTCTCATGACAGTCTCAGGAATCATGCCGCTACACAGACAGTGAAACATCAAGAGAAATGTAGACCACACACCTGTGGGAAATTTTCTGCTGAGATTGCTCATCTCAAAGGACAGGCTGAGAGTGTATACAAAAGTTATTTTTGTGGGAAAGGCTTCAGTGGTTCTTCTATTCTCAAGAAGTGTCTGCTAACTGGTGAGTGGTCACACAAGTATGGGAAATCGTTTACTGTGGCTGATAGTGTCCAAAAGCAATCATTGATTCAACTTGGTGAAAAGCGACATAAATGTGATGTCTGTGGGAAATCCTTCATTCATGGTAAAGGTCTCAAACGTCATGTAATAATTCACACTGGTGCGAAGACACATAAATGTGACGTTTGTGGGAAATCCTTTATTCGTCGTCGTAAACTCAAAAATCCATGATAATTCATACTGGTGAAAGTCCACATATGTGTGGTGTCCGTGGGAAATCCTTTACTACTTCTGATAGTCTTAAATACCATGCAACAATTCATAGTAGTGAAAGGTCACATAGATGTGGTGTCTGTGGGAAATGCTATGCTCATCCTCGTGTGCTAAAACGTCATGCAATTCTTCATGCAGGTGAAAGGTCACACAAATGTGGTGTCTGTGGTAAATGCTTTGCTCATCCTAGTCAACTAAAATATCACGCAATAACTCACACTGGTGAGGGATCACATAAATGTCATATTTGTGGGAAATCCTTTATTTTTCCTAGTAAACTAAAATATCACACAATAATTCACACTGGTGAGAGATCACATAAATGTCAGATGTGTGGGAAAGCCTTTACTTATCTCCGTAGTCTCAATGTTCATTCGGTAATTCATACTGGTGAAAGGCCACATAAATGTGATATTTGTGGGAAATCCTTCACTAACTCTAGTAATCTCAAACGCCACACAACAATTCATACTGGTGTAAGGTCACATAAAAGTGATGTCTCTGGGAAATCGTAAACTGAGTCTGGTAGTTTTAAGAAACATGAATTAATTCACATTGGTTGTCGTTGAGTAGTTGGAAAAATTTGTAGTAGCTCACACACATGACAAAACAATTAGTCTATTGTTTGCGTGCTTGAATCGTCACAATAGTCAAAACATAATACATGTTGGAAAAGAGCTGTGGATCTGAGGTTATTAGCTGCAGTGACAACTTATTTAGCGAACATTAGGCAAATACATAGATCAACTGGTATGTTAGATATACCTAATAATTTTAGTGTTCATGGTAAAACCATTATTGAGGCTAGTATTTTGTTCAGAAATGATATTCTGCATGGTGGAAGGAAGAGCAGAGATGAGACCATTGTGGAATATGTGTAGTTGTAGTTTTTCAGCAGCTATGGACTGGGATGTGGTGGAGAATATTTATGTTGATGAACGTGTATCATATGTAGAAATGTAGGCTGCCATTTGAAAAGAGATCCTGTTTGAGTCACCAATAAGAGAACTGTGTAAATACTTTTTGCTGAAAGTAGGCATCTAGAGTATTGCATGTATGTATATTCAGTGTAGTCTGGTGGTTGCTAATTTCTACATTCGTTTTGTCAGTTGTATATAAGACATGAAACCAAGTTTTCCAGTCTTTCTAACTGCAGTGCTTTAACAGACTGTTTACAAGTAAAACAGTTTTGTGATTTGGGGAGTATCATCTATTCTTGAGCATTCGTTGAAACAATAAGAATAGCATTAGAAATTTGAGAAATGGGCCATATATAATGCAGATCCATATTTTCTGCATATATGGCAGACTATTCTGATTGGATACTTTATCAAATCGAGTTGTTGTCTACATATATTTATACAATTTAAATATGATACCAGTTTTCTGAGAAAGCACTGCATTTAGAAGTATTGTTACATATATGTGTTATAGGCTAAAATTATTTCCATGTATTTCCAGTGTTTCTTTCATCATGTGGTTCTGATGTCACTTCTATAATGTGTAATGTTTAACAATACATTCAGTGTCATGTGAGATCAAAACCATCATTAACTGATAGAGCTCCAACACTGTTGGACTTTTACTTTAATTAATTGCAATCCTGGTCTATTGCTGTAAGTGAGACTCATCACAATTAGCTATGTACAAAGTTAGTTTTATTAGGGATAGTTTTTGATATTTTCAATAATTGTGATATATTTATGACTGAATATTGTGAGACCATTCTTATATTCAGATAAGGAACAATAATTAGTTGTTTCATCCTTGTTAGCCAGCATCATTATTTGTGAATAATATATAACCATTACATTTCAACCTAGTTTACTCAACATGAACAAACTTGGCTTGTGGCTTCCGGTAATTGTTTGTACGTACCATAGATGCTATCTTCTCTTTGGATTTTCTTATACAATGTATTGATGCATTATATAAATGTGATCAATGCAATTCAGATAACCTTAAATATTCATTTCTGTAAAACATCAGAGTTTTTGTAATGACTGGTAATGCAATAATTGGTTCTTGTGACACTATTTGTACTGTGTATGATGTGATTACTATTGCAGCAGAGAATGCAGTGTGGCATCTGCTCAGTGTCAGAACCTGTCTTGAGATTGCTACACTAAGGCCGGCTATGTAAGATAGTGGCCTTAACTATAATTAATTTTTGGAAAGGAAAAATCTTAGTGGTCATGCCCGCTGATCCTGACGAATCAAAACTGTGTATGTAAAATTTTTGCCTAATCATAGAGTTACTAGGTGGCCCCCGAAGTCTTGAAAGTAGAAACTAGAAAATACATCAGCTACTTGCATTGAAAAGTTCCTTTTTGTCCTAAAATAAATGAAATGACAAGGCAACAGTGGCGCTTGTTATAAAACATTCTGAATAAGACATAACAAAATATATCTTCAAAACATTCCAAAAAAGGGTGATTTTGTTAAAAATTCACTCAGCATGTATAAGATAAAGTAGACTTAGACTACCCACTTGTGAATATATGGCCTGATTGGTTAATACCATACTACTCTGTGATAAAATGCTGATTCATTTATTATACATATATTACTTTTCCAAAGCTTTAGCAAGTGGGCACTGGCTACAATGCTTTGTGGTCTTTCAAAATTTTTAACACATCTTTTCTGCTTGTATTATATTTGGAGTCACAATTATAAGGCACATAGTGTATTGTTAATATTCAGTCAATTACCAGAACAACTCTTCAACAAAAAGCCATCTTCAAGTGCTCACAAACAAGACTGAACACTGATAGAGAGCCACTCTGTTGGCAGCTCTTCATTCTTTGTTTCTTCAGTTGCTTATCAGACGTCCAAAGTGCATGCATTGCTAAATTATTGTTTTGTCCAATCTTTTGTAGTCCATAATGGGTTATAGACGAAAAATTGTCATAATTATATATCAGAAACTCTGCTGTGATACAATTGGATTCTGAGATAGGTGGCAAAACTGGTATTTTGATGAAAGGATAGGAAAGTGTACTGTTGGAGACTGGAAAAAATAGAGCAGAAATTGAAAATATTGTGCTTCCTGAGGTAGTGGACGTGGAATAAAGGTAAGGAAGACTATGCTGATGTTAGCATGAAGTAGAAGAGAATCATTTATTTTTGTGGCCTGAACATTTCAGAGGAAAACGTTTGCCCATTACTGGGCTTATATTGCACCAAGAAACATTACAATTTCAGCAGCATATAGGAGGAGAAGATTCAGGTATAACTACCAGTGATGTAAGGCTGAGTCAGTGTAAAAAAGGGTTTGGTATTCGCCAGATTACCATTAGTGGAGGCGCTTTATCCACTAACTATTTTCATGAGGAGGGAATATCTGGCTACAAATTGTACAGTTGTGATGAGTGGTGTAGATTATAAGATGCTCCCTACAGAAACAAGGAAGCAACAGCATCTGGGTGTAAGAAAAGTAAGAAATATTGGTTTGCAGTTATGCAACTGACACTCTCAAATTTAGGCTACATTAACACAAAAATCACAGAAATGTAGAGATTTCCAAAACCTGAAAAGTCAAGTATGAATGCAATCATCAAAAGAGAGCATGGATGAAATAAGAATTCTTTAAAATTGCTAAATGCATTGGTATCAGCTGTATAGAAATATCTGGAAGACAAAAATGTGCTTTCCCATTCTGCCTTTGGTGAATTCAGTAATGGTGATATCAATTCCTTTTTTTTCCACCTAATGTGACTACTCTTTGTTAGTCAGTGGACCAGGCTGTCCTTCAGATCATGAAGAAGTAGTATCACTTCTGTCTTCTCAATTTGTTGATATAAGCAAGTGATAATAATGAAGATTGTAGCACCATTCTGAAGAGGACTGACTTGCTAGATGTGATAAAGTGGTTGGCTGGAGCATAGAAAGATATTCTGAACATACCATTGTAAAGTTCTGGAAAATTCTTTTAGAACATCTTAACTTTGAATCCCTGTCTGAAATTGCAGTCAAAGGTGGAGATGATGATATTTCATTGCTAAAAAATGGGAGATGTCTGTGCAGAGGAAGTTACAGAACAGATGGCAAATTTCGAAGCTGATGAACAAAGTACCACTATTCTGTGGAAATGATGATGCATGGGAAATAACTCAAGAGGAGGAGGCAAACCTAGATGATAGGAGAAATCTCATCCCACAATCAGGAGGATTCAAGAAGACCGAGACAGCAGTGCAGTACATTAAGTGAGCAAGAGGAAGGAGCGCCAGCTGATGTCATGTAAAAAAGCTACTTGTTATGACTAGTCATCTTGCATTGAAAGTGTAGCTTGCCATGGAACCAGGAGGAGAGCAGATATTTATTCTCATGCTGGCACAGCTGATGCTGGCTACGGTGCTAAGTGAGCCATGTACTTTCCTAATGCTGTGTGCAATACATTACACATACTCTGTATGAATCTGAAAAAGTATTGTTAAATATTAAGCGATCTTTTTCATACTTGGTATACCAAATTCTATGGTAACCCAACCAAACTGTTAAAATTTCAAATCAATAACTTACTGTTTAAATTTCAAATCAATAACTTACTATGGATAACACAACCATACAGAAAAATTTCAAATCAATAGCTTCAATACTCTCAGAGATATAAATTTTTACCTAAAATACATAATAACCATACTGGTTTAGTGAAACTGAGTTAGGGTCTGTAATGTATTCACCTAGAGAACTACAACCAACAGGAAAGACTCATATAATGCAATTTTATGGAATTTTCTTTAGTTCCATTACCACAGATTCCTGGTGTATTTAAAAGTACTTTGGAAAATTGTTATTACGTCGTGTTTTCGTTGTGTGAATGTTTTAGAGAGACAGAGCATGACTGGAGGACGAACGTAAACTTAGAATGTGCTACTTTATTAAAACTGTAAATGTATTCATAAGAAGGTTGTTGTGCAATAGGGAAATTTGTGATGTATGTCCGAATGAGCTTGAATTTCTTAAAGGCAGGTAGAAGGGGAGATGAGTATTAAATTAGTAATTTATTTTGTGGAAGGGAATTGTTTTGGGTTTTCATTAAATGTTATTTAGTTTCGGAATTACGAGAGTTCTAGTCTAAATTACTTGTAATCCGATTGCCTAACGTTAGAAATACCGCAAGTATGGAAGTGCTCAAGATGATCTGATTGGCTGATTAATGTACAAGCCAATAGGAATTCAGCATTTCCTGCATGTTTGAGTAGGGCTTTGTGCCTCAGCGCTATGAATTGAGAGAGTTTCTGAGGAGCCATCTTCTGGCAAACACTTATGTTAACCTGTGCTGATTCAATTTGTTCCTGCTGTGGTTGGCAGGAGAGACAACACCGTGTTACTAGAGGAGGCCGAAAGGCACGCGTTTTAGCTCACGCAGGCTGGCGTGAGGTCTGGAACAGGACAAGGAATTTAGAATTTAGAAAAACGGACGTAGCTGGTGGAATACTTAACTTTAATCCATTAATGATGAACATCGCTCTTGACGGTACATGATTCACAATATCAATAGTAACTGAATATGGCGCCTTGCTAGGTCGTAGCAAATGATGTAGCTGAAGGCTATGCTAAACTATCGTCTCGGCAAGTGAGAGCGTATTTTGTCAGTGAACCATCGCTAGCAAAGTCGGTTGTACAACTGGGGCGAGTGCTAGGAAGTCTCTCTAGACCTGTCGTGTGGCGGCGCTCAGTCTGCAATCACTGATAGTGGCGACACGCGGGTCCGACGTATACTAACGGACCACAGCCGATTTAAAGGCTACCACCTAGCAAGTGTGGTGTCTGGCGGTGACACCACATTCCTCCCCGGCTAATCGGCATACGGTTGAGGCATAAGGCTTCCGCCCTCCATAGGGAGGAGCCCTTGTTGACGTATGCGACAAGGTGGGGAGCCTAACAACAGGCGAGGCTGTGCCACCCGCACCCTGCCATTCGGACTGCAGGGAGCTAGGAAACGCCTGAAAACCTGCTCCAGGGTGCACGCCAACATGCGGTGTATGCGCCCGCAGAGAGACAGGAGGGACCAAAGGGTTGACCTCCATCGGGCCGGGGCACCCTACGGGCGAAGACGACATATCGTCCAGAGCGGCCAAGAATTCCATGTCGGAGGACAACTGGTCACGGGAAGCAATCGACGGCGCGTGACCCAGGGAGGTGCCCGGCGGTTGCAGCGACGCGTCCACTGCAGGCGTCGCTGGCGGGAGAACAGGCGGCGGCGGTGCGTCGCCATGGGACAAAATGGGAGGCAGCGTCGGTAACACCTGGGGCTGAAGCGAGCCAGTAGATGGGTTCCCAGGGCGCTGACCAGATGGCACCGTCGCTGAAAGCAGACGGCGAGCGGCAGATCCCGTGCGACAACAGAGGCGCAGCTGGTTGAGATGCTGGCGCACCTCACCAGAGGCCCCCATAACCAGATACATGGCGCGTCCGAGGCAACGAAGAATGCGCCTTTCGAGCCAACGCTGTGAACCTCGGTAGTGGCGGTAGTAGACAAGGTCGCCTGGGGCAAAAGCAGGTGTCTGCCGCTGCACAGGAACCTGATGCGGCGAATGTAGCAAAGACATCAAGGTTCGATGAGGGCGACCGTGGAGCAACTCATCCAGTGAGCGACCATCTCAGGGCTGAGAGTGAGACGAGGACAAAGAGAGCAATAACACGTCCACCCGAGAATGCGACTCTTTTAACTTCAACATCTGTGACTTGAAAGTCCTGACCAATCGTTCAGCGGCACTGTTTGACTGTGGCGAAAACGGCGCGGACGTCAGATGTTGACTACCATTGGCCTTGCAGAATGACTGAAATTCTGCAGACATGAATTGTGGGCTATTGTCGGAAACAATAGTCTGTGGAAACCTTCAATGCAAAAGATAGCAGATAACGCTTGGATGGCGCAGATGACGTCGTGGAAGACATCCGGAAACAATAGTCTGTGGAAACCTTCAATGCAAAAGATAGCAGATAACGCTTGGATGGTGGCAGATGACGTCATGGAAGACATCCGGACAACAAAAGGAAAATTACTGAATGAATCTACCACAACCAACCACCAAGCATTCCAGAATGGACCAGTAAAATCGATGTGTAAGCGTTGCCAAGGGGAAGTGGCTTTTGGCCATGCAAAGAATTTCTGTAGTGGCGCCGATTGTTGTTCGGCACACACCATGCAGGAAGAGCACATATTCGCAATTGCGGCATCGATTCCGAACCAAGTACAGTGCTGAGAGCAAGTTGTTTTGTTCTCATTATACCCCAATGTCCTTGGTGGAGAGGCTGTAAGACAGAGGACTGTAACGAACGTGAGACCACGACCCTGGACTGATCATTATCAGAACACAACAACAAAACACCATGTCGAACAAAAAGTCTCTCCTTGTGAGCAAAAAATCGGCGAACCAACGGGTCCCCGATCCGTGACTTTGACAGGTGCCATTGCGTAGCAACAAACCGCAGAACGGTAGCAAGGACAGGGTCGGCAGCTGTGGCTGTAGCTACACGACGAAAATCAATCGGAAACGATTCGACCACATCATCGGTTTCCGCATCAATGAACATGCAAGCAAGTTCGGAGGAATCGAATGCCCTATCCTCAGCAACAGGCAAGCGGGACAACACATCGGCGTTTCCATGCTTAGCAGTGGACCGATACAAGATACCGTAGCGGTACTGCGAGAGGAAAATAGACCGGCGAATGAATTTCTGCACTGTACATGGAGGTACAGGCTTGGTCGGATGAAAAGCGATATCAAAGGTTTGTGGTCTATGATTATGGTAAAGTGACGACCATACAAGAAATCATGAAACTTGGTAACACCAAATACGAGAGCCAATGCTTCTTTCTCGATCTGTGAACAATTTCTTTGTGCAGACGAGAACAATTTGGACGCGAAGGCAATAGGGCGATCGTGCGATCCATCTTTGTGCACAAGCACAGCACCGATCCCGAAATCCGATGCATCCACCATCAACAAAAGGGGCTTCTGGGGATCGAATGGCGTAAGGCAAGTATTGGAAAGCAACGCCGATTTCAACTGGCAAAAGGCGCGTTTGCATTCCGTCGTCCAGATGAATGGAACACCTTTATGGTGTAAGCGATGAAGCGGAGCTGAAATGGAAGAGGCATTTGGCACATATCTGTTATAGTAACTTATTTTTCCCAGCACACTCTGTAGCTGCTTCAAATTCTGCGGCGAAGGCAAGTCTTGTATAGCACGAAGGTGTGTGGGACTGGGATGTATGCCTTGGTCATTGAGTACATGTCCTAGGTATGGCAAATCACGAGCAGAAAACACACACTTGTCCTTTCACAAGCGAAGACCATTTTGTCGCAAGACCTGAAATAATGTTCTCAGATTGGCCAAATGTTCTTCTTCCGTCTTTCCGGATATCACAATATCGTCCAGATAATTTGCTGCAGTAGGGACCGACGCACAAACAGTTTGTAGATATTGCTGAAACAATGCAGGAGCAGATGAACACCTGAATGGCAGTCGTTTGAATCGATACAAACCAAGATGCGTGTTAACCACCAAAACGCGCTTTGATTCTTCGTCCACTGGTATTTGCAAGTACGCATCTGCTAGGTCCAACTTCGAAAAATATTTACCCGAAACAGTTTGTCAAAAAGATCTTCCGGGCAGTGTAAAGGAAAAGTTGCACTCACTAGTTGTGGATTCACTGTTGCCTTGAAGTCCACACAAAGTCTCAATTTTCCGGAAGGTTTTGGCAATATTACTAAGGGTGATGCCCAGAGAGAAGCCTGCACACGTTCAATTACACCTTGTGATTCCAAATCGTGTAATGTTTTTGTGACCTCATAACGCAATGCGTGGGGAACATTGCGCGCTCTGAAACATTTCGGTTGCATGTTTACTTTCAGTTCCAAGTGTGCTTTATAGTTCTTAGCGCAACCGAGTCCCGGTGCAAAAATGTCTGCAAATTCTTCACATAGACGAGAAACACTGTCTGAAGGCACAGTCTGGTTCACTGATAGGACCTGATTCACTATAGACAAGTCAAACAACTGAAATAAATCGAAACCAAACAAGTTCACTGCAGAAGAAGAACGAAGGACATAAAATGACACAAGTTTTGTTTGTCCTTTGTATGTTGCAAGAAGGCTGCATTGTCCTAACACAGGGATGTCTTGACCTGAATAGCTAGTTAACTTAACATTTGCGGCACGCAACGGAGGTGTGCCCAGCTGTTTGTAAGTGTCTTGATTGATCAGTGAAACTGCAGCTCCGGTATCGACCTGGAATGGTATCACTCTGCCGTTAATGTCCAAGGCGACAAAAAGTTTATTGTCCTGCTGACGACATGAGCGACTGTCTCGTGCAACGTGAACTGACACTGGTACAAAGTCACTTGCGACCTGACGGGAGCGTCGGTGATGTCGACACACACTATTTGTGGGACGAACACAGTAACTTTTAGAGAGTGAGGCACTGGACGGATTGGAACGAACTACATGAATTTCCATGGGCGAAGTTTCGCGAGCCTGAGTATCCTTGGTTCGATTCCGATTCCAGCGCAAAGCCAAGGGCCTGGAATGGTTTTGAGTTTCCGATCAGAATGAATTCAATTGGGTATTTAACGATATATTTAAAAGTACGAAGAGGTCTTAATCCAAAAACAGTATGTTCGCTATGACTCAAACTTTTACATTCTTTCACTTACATTTATTTTTAACATCTTTTTATCATCATTTTATCTATCTTTAACATCTTGTTCATATTTATTCAATAAATCATGTATTTATGATTCACATAACATATAATCTATTTTATATCATATTGTTTAGTTATTGGAATATATCATTCAGTTCTTCTAAACAATGTTGTTACAAGGAACCATTTGTTTTTAAACTTCTGTATTTTATTGAGTTGCCTTTAACACATTATCATCTAATGCTTCGATTCCTTGTTCCACCTTTCAATTGCATCAATAGCTGATTGATCTTCTTTTTTAAATTTTTTGTAATCTGTTCTTGGTTGTTTTTTCCATTTTTAAACTCTTATTTTAAGTATTCTTTTACTGTTCTATTTCATTTTCTTTTTTAACAACCTCTGGGTCATATTTCGAAAATACCTATTATAATAAAAATACAGGAATCATTTTTTATTTTACATTCATTGTTTATGTTTAACGTTTAATGTTCAACGTTTTATGCTTATTGTTTTTATGTTCAACATTTACATTCAGCATTTTTAAGCTCAATGTTTATATGTTCAACATTTATGTTCATCGTTTTCGTGTTCAACATCTTTATGTTTAACATTTAAAATATTTATATATGAATATAAGGTAAATGATTGTTCTTCTATTCCTTACATTTCCTTACATCCAATGTTTAAAAAATTCTTAATCTTTCCTTTATATTTACCATTATTAATTTTTCTTCTCACATATAATTTTATAAAACCAAATTCATCTCTATTGTAACATTTGTATTGTAGTGTATTGCACAAAGCCAGGAACCTAGAAACAATGGATAGGCTTCATCCCACCATAACCCTCAGTGGTTCATAACCTCACAACAGGCCACAGAAGTCCACGCACCCCACCACTGCCCCACACTGAACCCAGGGTTATTGTGCAGTTTGGCCCCTAGTGAACTCCCCTGGGAATGTCTCATAGGAAAAGAGTGTAGCCCCAAATGTTTGTATGGTAGAATAATTATTGGTATATGCATACGTGGAAAAGGTGTTTGTGCAGCAATCGCTGACACAGTGTAACTGAGGCGGGAAAAAGGGGAACTAGCCTGCATTTGCCAAGGTAGATGGTTAGATGCCTAAAAGCCATCCACAGGCTGGCCAACACACCGGACCTTGAAGCTAATCTGCCAGGTGGATATTCCCACATTTACTACACATTTCACTAAATCATAAAATTTGAAATCACCCCTATAAAATTCATGATAAACACGTTTACATTTGTATTATTTTGCCTGAAAATATTTAAAAGTTAACATTATGTATAACTTATTCTTTTGGTATTTTTGAATAAGTTTGAGGTATATAAAAGCAATGTATTTTTTTATTTCCACCTCTAGTAAAATATGCTCTATTTAGTCAGAAACTACAACTGAATTATCTTCACATTCATCTAATGGAATAAATTTTATCATTATTTTCAATAAAAGTAGTAATTTTTCATTAATTATATCTGCAATTTTCGTGTCTTTTTATAAATTCTTGAGATTTTGGTTGAGTGCTACTTTTTTAATAAATATACAAATGATTATTTTTTTCCAATATAACCACCCAGGTGCTTAATTCTAGTTATCAATCATTAGTGTTGTTTTCCACAGAAAAAGTAAATAGCTTGGTGTGACGGGCAATTCTCATGCGAATGTCTAGTAGCGCACCGCGGGCATGATTTTAGCACTGCATTTGCTTGATGGCGTGGCACACGTGGCTGAGAGCCTGGCGGCAGCGGCGCGGCCGGGTGCAAGGGCTGTTTACTGTTCCGTGCAGCTCGCCCAGCGGGCCGGTTAACCTGACACACGGGTGGCGAAGTTTCAAATGATTCCTGAGCAAAGTCAAGTGTGTCTTGCCGATCCAATATGTCCATCACTTGTTGAAGGGAGGGATTGACTAGTTTCAAAATCTGTTCCCTTATACGAACACCAGAAACATTTTGTGCAATTGCATCACGTACCATAGTATCTGAATAAGGGATTCCACATTGACACTCAAAAGCACAATCCCTAGTAAGGCCTTGCAAGTTTGCAACCCACTCCCGATTAGTATGACCTGCCGTACGTTTTGTATGAAAGAAGGTATACTGTTTCACAACTACATTGACTGATTCTTTTAAATATGCATGTAATGCAGACAAAATTTTCTTCGTAGGACAGAGCTGCTACGTCGCGTCGGGGAAATAATTTGACTATCATACGGTACGTGTTCACCCCGACTGATGATAACAAAAAAGGCTGCCGCTCGTTACCTTGAATTCTGTAGGCGACAAGATGGAATCCAAATTGGCGTGACCACTCCGTCCAGGTTTCCACTGCAGCATCAAAAGGTCGAAAAGTTGGTGCAACTGCGTGTTGTGACTGCGTTAGCGGTGGAGCGGCTGCTGCCGCATCGTTTTGCATTGCACGTTGACCCTGAACGAGCTGTCCACGGGCATCCAGTAAGGCCTGCATCTGCTGATTCTGTAAGCGATAAAATTCGGACAGTACATCTGGAGACTGTGGCGAAGCCATTACACAAGTAAATCAGGGCAATATCGATAAGAACGCGGTTTTGCCTCCTCGCCAATGTTGTGGTTGGCAGGAGAGCCAACACCGTGTTACTAGAGGAGGCCGAAAGGCACGCGTTTTAGCTAACGCAGGCTGGCGTGAGGTCTGGAACAGGGCAAGGAATTTAGAATTTAGAAAAACGGACGTAGCTGGTGAAATACTTAACTTTAATCCATTAATGATGAACGTCGCTCTTGATGGTACATGATTCACAATATCAATAGTAACTGAATATGGCGCCTTGCTAGGTCGTAGCAAATGACGCGGCTGAAGGCTATGCTAAACTATCGTCTCGGTAAATGAGAGCGTATTTTGTCAGTGAACCATCGCTAGCAAAGTCGGTTGTACAACTGGGGCGAGTGCTAGGAAGTCTCTCTAGACCTGCCGTGTGGCGGCGCTCGGTCTGCAATCACTGATAGTGATGACACGCGGGTCCGACGTATACTAACGGACCGCGGCCGATTTAAAGGCTACCACCCAGCAAGTGTGGTGTCTGGTGGTGACACCACAGTTCCAAAATGAAAAAATTCACACGTTTGATTGGTTCTCGTGTCGTTGACGGAAAGCGACTACAGTATTGAGTATATTGTGAAAGTTTAAGGTTTATGAGTGGTTTATTTTAGAAGATATTTGCGTGTGAACATTTCATATTTTACGTAAACTCTGTGTGACGTGTTTCGTGCAGATTGCGAGACAGTTTGGTGAGTCCTTCTTTACAAGAAGCCTACTGAACGTCTGAATGTGTCAACTCGCAGTTAATGATGGGTCAGTAACTATTAGGACGTTCAAAATATCAGGTCGGACTACACATCTTTTTGATGCTTTTTGGTGTGAACTTGTAACAGAAAGAGTTGGTAACATTGTGTAATTGATGTCAGGATATTGAATACGGATTTGATAGCCATTTTCCGAGTTTCAAAGATCATAAACCAACGTAAAGGAAATTTTAGGCATTTTTCAAACATGTCATGTAAGACTACTGAACATTTGATAGTTTAACTAACTTTCAGCTATGGCCTATGGACTGGAATTATGACACCTTTGTGAGGTAGGTATTTAGTCGAATTTTTTGTCAATGCTGCTTATGTCGACTAGTATACATTGAAATTCATTTCTTTCTAACAAAGGATTTCTTAACAGTTGGTTATTTGGTTAATATCCAGCAATGTCTTGTAGATGAAATTGTTTTTCACTTAAATCTCTGATGAAAATTTTATTCAAGTCTTCAAAGACCAAGGTACATCTGCCTACTCTCAAGTGTGTTCTGCATTTTTCACCACTTTTCTGTAAGTAGGATCATGCTTCCATTTTTTATCCAGAAGTTGGTGGTGACAGCAAACAATGTGGAAAAAGTTTTTGTAACAGGAGTTATAAAAGAGCACAACTTGATCTTTGTAAAGGAATAAAATACTTCTATGCACAATTTCTCTCTCTCTCTGATTGGTTTTATTTCTCTCTTCTTCTTCTTCATCACCTTTTGCTGCTTGCAGCATAACCTAATTCGTATTTGTCTGAACTGCTGTTGAAATTATATTATTAAGTAATAAATCATTCATAATAGTATGTGTATAACAAGTACCAGCAGCTAATTTTAATCTGTTCATAAATCACTTTGAAGCTGTATTGGCATATTTGACAACAAAAAGGGAAGAATCACTAGTTGCTGATTGTTTAAATGTATACTGTAGGACAAAAAGGAAACTATATCTATCAGTCAGAAATAACTCCAACATAAGTGCTACAGATCATTACAGAACATGTTGAAGATTGTAATACAGACATCAAAGCAAATAATCACATCAGATAACAAAATAAAAATATGGGATAAAGTGAAGGAAGACACTGGTAGTACCAGAGACAAAGAGGAGCACATAACATTAAGAATAAGTGATTCACAAGTAACAGATGTGTGTGGTGTTGCTGATCTTCCCAATAAGTACTTCAAATTGTTACTGTGAAGTTGGGGCTGTTTGGTTCAGTAGTTGCTACCATAGAATATCTCAGACCAGTCATTACAAAGAACCATAATAACATGGATATGACCCTCACAACACCATAAAATCATTAAAACAGGTTAGTACATTTTGTAATTTAGGTAGGTCATTCATATCTGAAACAGCTGTGTCTTACAGTAAAAAATATGAAACAGGGAAGTACTTACCAAAAGAGAGAAGTTTTGCAGTTCAGATACATCATCGTTTGTATGGCTGAAGAGGTGTCTCGTTTAATACAATAACAAATTCAATGAGACATTAAGCCTTCCTGCCATATGACCATATCACTCTGCTGTGAAGAGCAAACAGGTTAGTACATTTTGTAATTTAGGTAGGTCATTCATGACTGAAATAGCTGTGTTTTACAATAAAAAATATAAAACGAGGAAGTACTTACCAAAAGAGAGAAAATTTGCAATTCGGTAACTTCATCATTTGTACGGCTGAAGAGGTGTCTCGTTTGTTATGATAATAAATTCAATGAGACATTAGGCGTTCCCGCCATACGCCCAAATCACGCTGCTGTAAGAGCAAACAAATTAATACATTTTGTAATTAAGGAAGGGCATTCATATCTGAATTAGCTGTGTCTAACAATAAAAAATATAAAACGAAGAAGTACTTACCAAAAGTCAGCAGTTTTGCATTTCGGATACTTCATTGTTTGTATGCCTGAAGAGGTGTCTCGTTTGTTACAACAATAAATTCAATGAGACATTAAGCCAGCCTGTCATATGATCATAGCACTCTGCTGTGAAGAGCAAACAGATTAGTAGATTTTGTAATTTACGTAGGTCATTCATATCTGAAATAACTGCGTCTTAAAATAAAAAATATAAAACGAGGAAGTACTTACCAAAATACAGAAGTTTTGCAATTCGGATACTTCATCGTTTGTATGGCTGAAGAGGTATCTCATTTGTTACAATAATAAATTCAATGAAACATTAAGTCTTCCTGCCATATGCCCATATCGCTCAGCTGTAAGAGCAAACAGATGAGTACATTTTGTAATTAAGGTATGTCATTCATATCTGAAATAGCTGTGTCTTACAATAAAAAATATAAAACGAGGAAGTACTTACCAAAAGAGAGAAGCATTGCAGTTCGGATACTTCATCGTTTGTATGGCTGAAGAGGTGTCTCATTTGTTACAATAATAAAATCAATGAAACATTAAGTCTTCCTGCCGTATGACCACATCACTCTGCTCTAAAGAGCAAACAGGTAGTACATTTTGTAACTTAGGTAGGTCATTCATTACTGAAATAGCTGTGTGTCACAATAAAAAATGTAAAACAAGGAAGTACTTACCAAAAGCAAGAAGTTTAGCAGTTCAGATACTTCATCGTTTCTATCGCACAAAAGGTGACTCGTTTGTTACAATAATAAATTCAATAAGACATTAAGCCTTCCTACCGTATGACCACATCACTCTGCTGTGAAGGGCAAACAGGTTAGTACATTTTGTAATTTGGGTAGGTCATTTATATCTGAAATGGATGTGTCTTACAATAAAAAATATAAATTGAGGAAGTACTTACCAAAAGAGAGAAATTTAGCGGTTCGGATACTTCATCGTTTGTATGGCTGAAGAGGTGTCTCGTTAGTCACAATAATAAATTCAATAAAACATTAAGCCTTCCTGCCATATGCCCATATCACCCTGCTGTAAGAGCAAACAGATTAGTACATTTTGTAATTAAGGTAGATCATTCATATCTGAAATAGCTGTCTTTTACAATAAAATATACAAAACGAGGAAGTACTTACCAAAAGAGATGTTTTGCAGTTCGGATACTTCATCGTTTTTATGGCTGAAGAGGTGTCGCGTTTGTTACAATAATAAATTCAATGAGACATTAAACCTTCCTGCCATATGGCCATATCACTCTGCTGTGAAGAGCAAACAGGTTAGTACATTTTGTATCTTACATAGGTCATTCATATCTGAAACAGCTGTGTCTTACAATAAAAAACGAATAACGAGGAAGTACTTACCAAAAGAGAGAATTTCTGCAGTTCGGATACTTCATCATTTGTATGGCTGAAGAGGTGTCTCGTTTGTTACAATAATAAATTCATTGACACATTAAGCCTTCTTACCATATGACCATATAACCCTGCTGCGAAGAGCAAACTGATTAGTACATGATGTAATTAAGGTAGGTCTTTCATATCTGAAGTAGCTGTGTCCTACTATATAAAATACAAAACGAGGTATTACTTACCAAAAGAGAGAAGTTTTGCAGTTGGGGTACTTCATCGTTTGTATGGCTGAAGAGGTGTCTCGTTTGTTAGAATAATAAATTCAAAGAGACATTAAGCCTTCCAGCCATATGCCCTTATCAACCTGCTGTGAAGAGCAAACACATTAGTTCATTTTGCAATTAAGGTAGGTCATTCATATCTGAAATAGTAATTTCTCTCAATTAAAAATATAAAACGAGGAAGTACGTACGAAAATTGAGAAGTTTTGCAGTTCAGATACTTCATTGTTTGTATGGCTGAAAGGGTGTGTCGTTTGTTACAATAATAAATTCAATGAGACATTAAGGCTTCCTCCCATACGACCATACCACCCTGCTGTGAAGAGCAAATAGATTACTACATTTTGTAATCAAGGTAGGTCATTCATACCTGAAATAACTATGTCTCCCAAGAAAAAATATAAAACAAGGAAGTACTTGCCAAAAGAGAGAAATTTAGCAGTTCAGATACTTCATCGTTTGTATGGCTGAAGAGGTGTCTCGTTAGTCACAATAATAAATTCAAAACATTAAGCCTTCCTGCCATCTGCCCATATCACCCTGCTGTAAGAACAAACACATTAGTACATTTTGTAATTAAGGTAGGTCATTCATATCTGAAATAGCTGTGTTTTACAATAAAATATATAAAATGAGGAAGTACTTACCAAAAGAGATGTTTTGCAGTTCGGATACTTCATCGTTTGTATGGCTGAAGAGGTGTCTCTTTTGTTACAATAATAAATTCAATGGGACCATAAAACTTCCTGTCATATGACCATATCACTCTGCTGTGAAGAGCAAACATGTTAGTACATTTTGTATTTTAGGTAGGTCATTCATAACTGAAATAGCTGTGTCCTACTATATAAAACACAAAATGAGGTAGTACGTACCAGAGAGAGAAGTTTTGCAGTTCGGATACTTCATCGTTTGTATGGCTGAAGAGCTGTCTCGTTTGTTACAATAATAAACTCAAAGAGCCATTAAGCCTTCCTGCCATATGACCACATCACTCTGCTATGAAGAGCAAA
Organism: Schistocerca nitens; assembly: GCF_023898315.1. NCBI lineage: Eukaryota > Metazoa > Arthropoda > Insecta > Orthoptera > Acrididae > Schistocerca > Schistocerca nitens. The sequence goes on from NC_064624.1 coordinate 63,229,041, forward strand.
CAGGTCAGTACATTTTGTAATTTAGGTAGGTCATTCCCATCTGAAATGGCTGAGTCTTACAATGAAAAATATAAAACGAGGAAGCACTTACCAAAAGAGAGAAGTTTTGAAGTTTGGATACTTCATAGATTGTAACGCTGAAGAGGTGTCTTGTTTGTTAGAAAAATAAATTCAATGAGACATTAAGCCTTCCTGCCGTATGCCCATATCACCCTGCTGTAAGAGCAAACAGATTAGTACATTTTGTAATTTAGGTAGGTCATTCATATCTGAAATAGCTGTGTCTTACAATAAAAAATATAAAACGAGGAAGTATTTACCAAAAGAGAGAAGTTTTGCAGTTCGGATACTTCATAATTTGTATGGCTGAAGAGGTGTCACGTTTGTTACAATAATAAATTCTATGAGACATTAAGCCTTCTCACCATATGACCATATCACCCTGCTGCGAAGAGCAAACAGACTAGGACATTTTGTAATTAAGGTAGGTCTTTCAAATCTGACGTAGCTGTGTCCTACTATATAAAATACAAAACGAGGTAGTACTTACCGAAAGAGAGAAGTTGTGCAGTTCGGGTACTTCATCGTTTGTATGGCTGAAGTGGTGTCTCGTTTGTTAGAATAATAATTTAAATGAGACATTAAGCCTTCCTGCCATATGCCCATATCAACCTGCTGTGAAGAGCAAACAGATTTGTTCATTCTGCAATTAAGTTAGGTCATTCATATCTGAAATAGTAATTTCTCTCAATTAAAAATATAAAACGAGGAAGTACATACGAAAATTGAGAAGTTTTGCAGTTCAGATACTTCATTGTTTGTATGGCTGAAGAGCTGTTTCGTTTGTTACAATTAATAAATTCAATGAGACATTAAGGATTCCTCCCATATGACCATATCACCCTGCTGTGAAGAGCAAATAGATTACTACATTTTGTAATCAATTTATGTCATTCATTACTGAAATAGCTATGTCTCACAAGAAAAAATATAAAACGAGGAAGTACTTACGAAAACAGACAAGATTTGCAGTTCGGATACTTCATCGTATCTATTGCTGAAGAGGTGTCTCGTTTATTACTATAATCAATTCAATGAGACATTATACCTTCCTCTCATATGACCATATCACTCTGCTGTGAAGAGCAAACAGTTTAGTACATTTTGTAATTTAGGTAGGTCATTCATATCTGAAACTGCTGTATCTTACATTTTGTAGTACATTTTGTAATTAAGGTAGGCATTTCATATCTGAATTAGCTGTGTCCCACTATATAAAATACAAAATGAGGTAGTACGTACCAAAAGAGAGAAGTTTTGCAGTTGGGATACTTCATCGTTTGTATGGCTGAAGAAGTCTCTTGTTTGTTCGAATAATAAGTTCAATGAGACAATAAGCCTTCCTGCCATATGCCCATATTACCCTACTGTAAGAGCAAACAGATTAGTACATTTTGTAATTTAGGTAGGTCATACATATCAGAAATAGCTGTGTCTTACAATAAAAAATATAAAACGAGGAAGAACTTACCAAAAGAGAGAAGTTTTGCAATTCGGATACTTCATCGTTTTTATTGCTGAAGAGGTGTCGCGTTTGTTACAATAATAAATTCAATGAGACATTAAGCCTCCCTGCCATATGACCATATCACTCTGCTGTGAAGAGCAAACAGGTTAGTACATTTTGTACTTTAGGTAGGTCATTCATATCAGAAATAGCTGTGTCTTACAATAAAAAATATAAAACTAGGAAGAACTTACCAAAAGAGAGAAGTTTTGCAATTCGGATACTTCATCGTTTTTATTGCTGAAGAGGTGTTGCGTTTGTTACAATAATAAATTCAATGAGACATTAAGCCTTCCTGCCATATGACCATATCACTCTGCTGTGAAGAGCAAACAGGTTAGTATATTTTGTATTTTAGGTAGGTCATTCATATCAGAAATAGCTGTGTCTTACAATAAAAAATATAAAACGAGGAAGAACTTACCAAAAGAGAGAAGTTTTGCAATTCGGATACTTCATCGTTTTTATTGCTGAAGAGGTGTCCCGTTAGTTACAATAATAAATTCAATCAGACATTAAGCCTTCTTACCATATGACCATATCTCCCTGCTGCGAAGAACAAACAGGTTAGTACATTTTGTAATTTATGTAGTTCATCCATATCTGAAATAGCTGTGTCTTACAACAAAAAATATAAAATGAGGGAGTTTTTACCAAGAGAGAGAAGTTTTGCAGTTCGGATAATTCATCATTTGTATAGCTGAAGAAGTCTCTCGTTCGTTACAATAATAAATTCAATGAGATATTTAGCCTTCGTGCCATATGACCACATCACTCTGCTGTGAAGAGCAAACAGTATATTATATTTTGTAATTCAGATAGGTCACTCATACCTGAAATAGCTGTGTCTTACAATAAAAAATATTAAACGAGGAAGTACTTACCAAAAGAGAGAAGTTCTGCAGTTGGGATACTTCATCGTTTGTATGGCTGAAGAGGTGTCTCGTTTGTTACAATAATATATCCAATGAGTCATTAAGTATTCATGCCATATGACCATATCACCCTGCTGTAAGAGCGAACAGATTAGTACATGTTGTATTTTAGGTAGGTCATTCATATCTGAGACAGCTGTGTCTTACAGTAAAAAATGTGAAACAGGGAAGTACTTACCAAAAGAGAGAAGTTTTGCAGTTCAGATACATCATCGTTTGTATGGCTGAAGAGGTGTCTCGTTTAATACAATAACAAATTCAATGAGACATTAAGCCTTCCTGCCATATGACCATATCACTCTGCTGTGAAGAGCAAACAGGTTAGTACATTTTGTAATTTAGGTAGGTCATTCATGACTGAAATAGCTGTGTTTTACAATAAAAAATATAAAATGAGGAAGTACTTACCAAAAGAGAGAAAATTTGCAATTCAGTAACTTCATCATTTGTACGGCTGAAGAGGTGTCTCGTTTGTTATGATAATAAATTCAATGAGACATTAGGCGTTCCCGCCATACGCCCAAATCACGCTGCTGTAAGAGCAAACAAATTAATACATTTTGTAATTAAGGAAGGTCATTCATATCTGAATTAGCTGTGTCTAACAATAAAAAATATAAAACGACGAAGTACTTACCAAAAGTCAGAAGTTTTGCATTTCGGATACTTCACTGTTTGTATGCCTGAAGAGGTGTCTCGTTTGTTACAACAATAAATTCAATGAGACATTAAGCCAGCCTGTCATATGATCATAGCACTCTGCTGTGAAGAGCAAACAGATTAGTTGATTTTGTAATTTAGGTAGGTCATTCATATCTGAAATAACTGCGTCTTAAAATAAAAAATATAAAACGAGGAAGTACTTACCAAAATGGAGAAGTTTTGCAATTCGGATACTTCATCGTTTGTATGGCTGAAGAGGTATCTCATTTGTTACGATAATAAATTCAATGAAACATTAAGTCTTCCTGCCATATGCCCATATCGCTCAGCTGTAAGAGCAAACAGATGAGTACATTTTGTAATTAAGGTATGTCATTAATATCTGAAATAGCTGTGTCTTACAATAAAAAATATAAAACGAGGAAGTACTTACCAAAAGAGAGAAGCATTGCAGTTCGGATACTTCATCGTTTGTATGGCTGAAGAGGTGTCTCATTTGTTACAATAATAAAATCAATGAAACATTAAGTCTACCTGCCGTATGACCACATCACTCTGCTCTAAAGAGCAAACAGGTAGTACATTTTGTAACTTAGGTAGGTCATTCATTACTGAAATAGCTGTGTGTCACAATAAAAAATGTAAAACAAGGAAGTACTTACCAAAAGCAAGAAGTTTAGCAGTTCAGATACTTCATCGTTTCTATCGCACAAAAGGTGACTCGTTTGTTGCAATAATAAATTCAATAAGACATTAAGCCTTCCTACCGTATGACCACATCACTCTGCTGTGAAGGGCAAACAGGTTAGTACATTTTGTAATTTGGGTAGGTCATTTATATCTGAAATGGATGTGTCTTACAATAAAAAATATAAATTGAGGAAGTACTTACCAAAAGAGAGAAATTTAGCGGTTCGGATACTTCATCGTTTGTATGGCTGAAGAGGTGTCTCGTTAGTCACAATAATAAATTCAATAAAACATTAAGCCTTCCTGCCATATGCCCATATCACCCTGCTGTAAGAGCAAACAGATTAGTAAATTTTGTAATTAAGGTAGGTCATTCATATCTGAAATAGCTGTGTTTTACAATAAAATATACAAAACGAGGAAGTACTTACCAATAGAGATGTTTTGCAGTTCGGATACTTCGTTTTTATGGCTGAAGAGGTGTCGCGTTTGTTCCAATAATAAATTCAATGAGACATTAAACCTTCCTGCCATATGGCCATATCACTCTGCTGTGAAGAGCAAACAGGTTAGTACATTTTGTATCTTACATAGGTCATTCATATCTGAAACAGCTGTGTCTTACAATAAAAAATAAATATCGAGGAAGTACTTACCAAAAGAGAGAATTTCTGCAGTTCGGATACTTCATCATTTGTATGGCTGAAGAGGTGTCTCGTTTGTTACAATAATAAATTCAATGACACATTAAGCCTTCTTACCATATGACCATATCACCCTGCTGCGAAGAGCAAACTGATTAGTACATGATGTAATTAAGGTAGGTCTTTCATATCTGAAGTAGCTGTGTCCTACTATATAAAATACAAAACGAGGTATTACTTACCAAAAGAGAGAAGTTTTGCAGTTGGGGTACTTCATCGTTTGTATGGCTGAAGAGGTGTCTCGTTTGTTAGAATAATAAATTCAATGAGACATTAAGCCTTCCAGCCATATGCCCTTATCAACCTGCTGTGAAGAGCAAACACATTAGTTCATTTTGCAATTAAGGTAGGTCATTCATATCTGAAATAGTAATTTGTCTCAATTAAAAATATAAAACGAGGAAGTACGTACAAAAATTGAGAAGTTTTGCAGTTCAGATACTTCATTGTTTGTATGGCTGAAAGGGTGTGTCGTTTGTTACAATAATAAATTCAATGAGACATTAAGGCTTCCTCCCATACGACCATACCACCCTGCTGTGAAGAGCAAATAGATTACTACATTTTGTAATCAAGGTAGGTTATTCATACCTGAAATAACTATGACTCCCAAAGAAAAAATATAAAACAAGGAAGTACTTGCCAAAAGAGAGAAATTTAGCAGTTCAGATACTTCATCGTTTGTATGGCTGAAGAGGTGGCTCGTTTGTTAGAATAATAAATTCAATGACACTTTAAGCCTTCCTGCCATATGACCATATCACCCCGCTGTGAAGAGCAAACAGGTTAGCACATTTTGTTATTAAGGTAGGTCATTCATAGCTGAAATAACTGTGTGTCATCATAAAATTTGTAAAACGAGGAAGTACTTACCAAAAGTGAGAAGTTTAGCAGTTCAGATACTTCATCGTTTGTGTGGCTGAAGAGGTGTCTCGTTAGTCACAATAATAAATTCAAAACATTAAGCCTTCCTGCCATATGCCCATATCACCCTGCTGTAAGAACAAACAGATTAGTACATTTTGTAATTAAGGTAGGTCATTCATATCTGAAATAGCTGTGTTTTACAATAAAATATATAAAATTAGGAAGTACTTACCAAAAGACATGTTTTGCAGTTCGGATACATCATCGGTTGTATGGCTGAAGAGTAGTCTCTTTTGTTACAATAATAAATTCAATGAGACCATAAAACTTCCTGTCATACGACCATATCACTCTGCTGTGAAGAGCAAACATGTTAGTACATTTTGTATTTTAGGTAGGTCATTCATAACTGAAATAGCTGTGTCCTACTATATAAAACACAAAATGAGGTGGTACGTACCAAAGAGAGAAGTTTTGCAGTTCGGATACTTCATCGTTTGTATGGCTGAAGAGCTGTCTCGTTTGTTACAATAATAAGCTCAATGAGACATTAAGCCTTCCTGCCATATGACCACATCACTCTGCTATGAAGAGCAAACAGGTCAGTACATTTTGTAATTTAGGTAGGTCATTCCCATCTGAAATGGCTGAGTCTTACAATGAAAAATATAAAACGAGGAAGTACTTACCAAAAGAGAGAAGTTTTGAAGTTCGGATACTTCATAGATTGTAACGCTGAAGAGGTGTCTTGTTTGTTAGAAAAATAAATTCAATGAGACATTAAGCCTTCCTGCCGTATGCCCATATCACCCTGCTGTAAGAGCAAACAGATTAGTACATTTTGTAATTAGGGTAGGTCATTCATATCTGAAATAGCTGTGTCTTACAATAAAAAATATAAAACGAGGAAGTATTTACCAAAAGAGAGAAGTTTTGCAGTTCGGATACTTCATAATTTGTATGGCTGAAGAGGTGTCTCGTTTGTTGCAATAATAAATTCAATGAGACATTAAGCCTTCTCACCATATGGCCATATCACCCTGCTGCGAAGAGCAAACAGACTAGTACATTTTGTAATTAAGGTAGGTCTTTCAAATCTGAAGTAGCTGTGTCCTACTATATAAAATTCAAAACGAGGTAGTACTTACCGAAAGAGAGAAGTTGTGCAGTTCGGATACTTCATCGTTTGTATGGCTGAAGTTGTGTCTCGTTTGTTAGAATAATAAATTAAATGAGACGTTAAGCCTTAATGCCATATGCCCATATCAACCTGCTGTGAAGAGCAAACAGATTAGTTCATTCTGCAATTAAGGAAGGTCATTCATATCTGAAATAGTAATTTCTCTGAATTAAAAATATAAAACGAGGAAGTACGTACGAAAATTGAGAAGTTTTGCAGTTCAGATACTTCATTGTTTGTATGGCTGAAGAGCTGTTTCGTTTTTTACAATTAATAAATTCAATGAGACATTAAGGTTTCCTCCCATATGACCATATCACCCTGCTGTGAAGAGCAAATAGATTACTACATTTTGTAATCAATTTATGTCATTCATTACTGAAATAGCTATGTCTCACAAGAAAAAATATAAAACGAGGAAGTACTTACGAAAAGAGACAACATTTGCAGTTCGGATACTTCATCGTATCTATTGCTGAATAGGTGTCTCTTTTATTACTATAATCAATTCAATGAGACATTATACCTTCCTCTCATATGACCATATCACTCTGCTGTGAAGAGCAAACAGTTTAGTACATTTTGTAATTTAGGTAGGTCATTCATATCTGAAACTGCTGTATCTTACATTTTGTAGTACATTTTGTAAAGGTAGGCATTTCATATCTGAATTAGCTGTGTCCCACTATATAAAATACAAAATGAGGTAGTACGTACCAAAAGAGAGAAGTTTTGCAGTTGGGATACTTCATCGTTTGTATGGCTGAAGATGTCTCTTGTTTGTTAGAATAATAATTTCAATGAGACATTAAGCCTTCCTGCCATATGCCCACATCACCCTGCTGTAAGAGCAAACAGATTAGTACATTTTGTAATTTAGGTAGGTCATTCATATCAGAAATAGCTGTGTCTTACAATAAAAAATATAAAACGGGGAAGAACTTACCAAAAGAGAGAAGTTTTGCAATTCGGGTACTTCATCGTTTTTATTGCTGAAGAGGTGTCACATTTGTTACAATAATAAATTCAATGAGACATTAAGCCTTCCTGCCATATGACCATATCACTCTGCTGTGAAGAGCAAACAGGTTAGTACATTTTGTACTTTAGGTAGGTCATTCATATCAGAAATAGCTGTGTCTTACAATAAAAAATATAAAACTAGGAAGAACTTACCAAAAGAGACAAGTTTTGCAATTTGGATACTTCATCGTTTTTATTGCTGAAGAGGTGTTGCGTTTGTTACAATAATAAATTCAATGAGACATTAAGCCTTCCTGCCAATTGACCATATCACTCTGCTGTGAAGAGCAAACAGGTTAGTATATTTTGTATTTTAGGTAGGCCTTTCATATCAGAAATAGCTGTGTCTTACAATAAAAAATATAAAACGAGGTAGAACTTACCAAAAGAGAGAAGTTTTGCAATTCGGATACTTCATCGTTTTTATTGCTGTAGAGGTGTCTCGTTAGTTACAATAATAAATTCAATGAGACATTTAGCCTTCCTGCCATATGACCGTATAACTCTGCTGTGAAGAGCACACAGGTTCATACATTTTGTAATGTTGGTAGGTCATTCATATCTCAAATAACTGTGTCTTACAATAAAAAATATAAAACGAGGAAGTGCGTACCAAAAGAGAGAAATTTTGCAGTTGGTATACTTCAACGTTTGTATGGCTGAAGAGCTGTCTCGTTTGTCACAATAATAAATTCAATGAGACATTAAGCCTTCCTGCCATATGACCACATCACTCTGCTGTGAAGAGCAAACAGTATAGTATATTTTGTAATTCAGATAGGTCACTCATACCTGAAATAGCTGTGTCTTACAATAAAAAATATTAAACGAGGAAGTACTTACCAAAAGAGAGAAGTTCTGAAGAGGTGTCTCGTTTGTTACAATAATATATCCAATGAGTCATTAAGTATTCATGCCATATGACCACATCAACCTGCTGCAAGAGCAAACAGATTAGTACATTTTGTAATTTAGGTAGGTCATTCACATTTCAAATAGCCGTGTCTTACAATAAAAAATATATAACGAGGAAGTACTTACCAAAAGAGAGAAGTTCTGCAGTTCGGATACTTCATCGTTTGTATGGCTGAAGAAGTCTCTTGTTTGTTAGAATAATAAATTCAATGAGACATTAAGACTTCCTGCCATATGGCCATATCACCCTGCTGTAAGAGCAAACAGATTAGCACATTTTGTAATTTAGGTAGGTCATTCATATATGAAATAGCTGTGTCTTACAATAAAAAATATAAAACGAGGAAGTACATACCAAACAGATAAGTTTTTCAGTTCAGATATCCATCGTTTGTATGACTGAAGAGGTGTCGCATTTGTTACAGTAATAAATTCAATGAGACATTAAGCCTTCCTGCCATATGACCATATCACTCTCCTGTGAAGTGCAAACAGGTTAGTACATTTGGTGATTTAGGTAGTTCATTCATAGCTGAAATAGCAGTGTCTTGCAAAAAAAAATAAAAAACGAGGAAGTACTTAGCAAAAGAGAGGGGATTTGAAGTTGGGATACTTCATCTTTTGATTGGCTGAAGAGGTGTCTCGTTTGTTACAGTAATAAATTCAATGAGACATTAAGCCTTCCTGCCATATGACCATATCTCTCCGCTGTGAAGAGCAAACAGATTAGTACATATTGTAATTTAGGTAGGCCATTCATATCTGATATAGTAAATTCTCACAATTAAAAATATAAAGCAAGGAAGTACATACGAAAATAGTTCATTTTGCGATTAAGATAGGTCATTCATATCTGAAACAGTAGTTTCTCACAATTAAATATATAAAACGAGGAAGTACGTACAAGAATAGAGAAGTTTTGCAGTTCGGATACCTCATCTTTTGTATGGCAGACGAGGTGTCTCATTTGTTACAATAATAAATGCAATGAGACTTCCTGCCACATGACCGTATCACTCTGCTGTGAAGAGCAAACAGGTTAGTACATTTTGTAATTTACGTAGGTCATTTATATCTGAAATATTTGTGTCTCACAATAAGAAATGTAGTATGAGGAAGTACTTACCAAAAGAGAGTGGTTTTGCAGTTCAGATACATCGTCGTTTGAATGGCTGAAGAGGTGTCTTTTTTGTTAGAATAATAAATTCAGTCAGACATTAAGCCTTCCTGCCATATGACCGAATCACTCTGCTTTGAAGAGCAAACAGGTTAATACATTTTGTAATTTAGGTAGGTCATTCATAGCTGAAATAGCTGCGTCTTACAATAAAAAATATAAAATGAGGAAGTACCTACCAAAAGAGAGGGGATTTGAAGTTGGGATACTCCATCTTTTGAATGGCTGAAGAGGTGTCTCGTTTGTTACAGCAAGAAATTCAATGAGACATTAAGCCTTCCTGCCATATGTCCAAAACACCCTGCTGTAAGAACAAACAGATTAATACACTTTGTAATTAAGGTAGATCATTCATATATGAAAAAGGTGTGTCTTACAATAAAAAATATAAAACCAAGAAGTACTTACCAAAAGAGAGAAGCTTTGCAGTTCGGATACTTCATTGCTTGTATCGCTGAAGAGGTTTCTCGATTGTTACAGTATTAAATTCAATGAGACATTAAGCCATCCTGCCATATTAGCATATCACTCTGCTGTGAAGAGCAAACAGGTTACTACATTTTGTAATTAAGGTAGGCCATTCATATCTGAAATAGCTGTGTGTAAGAATTTAAAATATAAAACCAGGAAGTACTTACCAAAAGAGAGAAATTTTGCATTTCTTATACTTAATCGTTTGTATGCCTGAAGAGGTGTTTCGTTTGTTACAATAAAAAATTATATGAGACATTAAGCCTTCCTGCCATATGACCATGTCACTCTGCTGTGAAGAGCAAAGAAGTTAGCACATTTTGTAATTTAGGTAAGTCATTCATATCTGAATTAGCTGTGTTTTAAAATACAAAATATAAAACGAGGAAGTACTTACCAAAACAGATACGTTTCTCAGTTTGGATACTTCATCATTTGTATGGCTGAAGGGGTGTGTCATTTGTTTCAGTAATAAATTCAATGAGACACAAAGCCATCCTGCCACATGACTATATAACTCTGCTGTGAAGAGCAAACAGGTTAGTACATTTTGTAATTTAGGTAGGTCATTATTATCTGAAGTAATTGTGTCTCGCAATAAGAAATGTAATATTAGGAAGTACTTACCAAAAGAGAGTGGTTTTTGCAGTTCAGATACTCCATCGTTTGTATGACTGAAGAGGTGTCTCATTTGTTACAATAATAAATTCAATGAGACATTAAGCCTTCCTGCCATATGACCATATCACTCTGCTGTGAAGTGCAAACAGGTTAGTACATTTGGTGATTTAGGTAGGTCATTCATAGCTGAAATAGCTGTGTCTTACAGAAAAAAAAAAAAAAAAAAACAAAAAAAAACGAGGAAGTACTTACCAAAAGAGAGGGGATTTGAAGTTGGGATACTCCATCTTTTGAATGGCTGAAGAAGTGTCTCGTTGTTACAGTAATAAATTCAATGAGACATTAAGCCTTCCTGCCATATGTCCAAAACACCCTGCTGTAAGAACAAACATATTAATACACTTTGTAATTAAGGTAGATCATTCATATATGAAAAAGGTGTGTCTTACAATAAAAAATATAAAACCAAGAAGTACTTACCAAAAGAGAGAAGCTTTGCAGTTCGGATACTTCATTGCTTGTATCGCTGAAGAGGTGTCTCGATTGTTACAGTATTAAATTCAATGAGACATTAAGCCATCCTGCCATATGAGCATATCACTCTGCTGTGAAGAGCAAACAGGTTACTACATTTTGTAATTAAGGTAGGCCATTCATATCTGATATAGCTGTGTCTAAGAATATAAAATATAAAACCAGGAAGTACTTACCAAAAGAGAGAAGTTTTGCATTTCTTATACTTAATCGTTTGTATGGCTGAAGAGGTGTTTCGTTTGTTACAATAAAAAATTATATGAGACATTGAGCCTTCCTGCCGTATGACCATATCACTCTGCTGTGAAGAGCAAAGAAGTTAGCACATTTTGTAATTTAGGTAGGTCATTCATATCTGAATTAGCTGTGTTTTAAAATACAAAATATAACACGAGGAAGTACTTACCAAATGAGAGAAGTTTTGCAGTTCGCTTACTTCATCGTTTCTATGGCTGTAGAGGTGTCTCGTATGGTACAGTAAGATTTCAATGATACGATAAGCCTTCCTGAAATATGACCATATCATTCTGCTGTGAAGAGCAAATAAGTTAGCACATTTTGTAATTTTCGTACGTCATTCATATCTGAAATAGGTGTTTTTCTAAAATACTAAATATAAAAGGAAGAAGTACTTAGCAAAAGATAGAAGTTTTGCAGATCGGATACTTCATCGTTTAAATGGCTGAAAACGTGTCTCGTTTGTTACAATAATGAATTGAATGAGACATAAAGGCTTGCTGCCAATATCACCCTGCTGTGAAGAGCAACCAGATTAGTACAATTTGTAATTAAGTTAGGTCATAATTATCTGAAATATTTGTGTCTCACAATAAAAAATGTAGTACGAGGAAGTACTTACCAAAAGAGAGTCGCTTTGCAGTTCGGATACATTGTAGTTTGAATGGCTGACAAGGTGTCTCTGTTGTTACAATAAAAAATTCAGTCAGACATTAAACTTTCCTGCCTTATGACCATATCTGTCTGCTGTGAAGAGCAAACAGGTTAATACATTTTCAAATTTGGGTAGGTCAATCATATCTGAAATAGCTGTGTCTTACAATCAAAAGTTAAATACGAGTAAGTACTTACCAAAACAGACAAGTTTCTCAGTTTGGATACTTCATCGTTTGTATGGCTGAAAGGGTGTGTCATTTGTTTCAATAATAAATTCAATGAGACATAAAGCCATCCTGCCACATGACTATATCACTCTGCTGTGAAGAGCAAACAGGTTACTACATTTTGTAATTTAGGTAGGTCATTCATATCTGAAATAGTTGTGTTTTAGAATAAAAAATATAAAACGAGGAAGCACTTACCAAAACTGATAAGTTATTCAATTCGGATTCTTCATCGTTTCTATGGCTGAAGATGTGTCCCGTTTGTTACAATAATAAATTCAATGAGACTTTAAGCATTCCTACCATATGACCCTATCACTCTGCTCTGCAGAGCAAAGAGGTTAGTACATTTTGTAATTTAGGTAGGTCTTCCATATCTGAAATAGCTGTATCCAACAATAAAAAATACAAAACGAGGAAGTACTTACCAAAACAGATAAGTTTCTAAGTTTGGATACTTCATCGTTTGTATTGCTGAAGAGGTGTCTCATTTGTTACAATAAAAAATTCAATGATACATTAAGCCTTCCTGCCATATGACCACAGATTAGTACATATTGAAATTTAGGTAGGTCATTCATATCTGAAATAGTAAATTACCACAATTAAAAATATAAAGCGAGGAAGTACGTATGAAAATAGATTAGTTTTGCAGTTCGGATAATTCATCTTTTGTATGGCTGAAGAGGTGTCTCATTTGTTATAGTAATAAATTCAATGAGACATTACGCCTTCCTCCCTTATGACCATATCACTCTGCTGTGAAGAACAAACAGGTTAGTAAATTTTGTAATTTCGGTAGATTATACACATCTGAAATAGGTGTGTCTTACAATAAAAAATATAAAATGAAGATGTTTCTACCAAAAGAGAGCAGTTTTGCAGTTCGGATAATTTATAGTTTGTATGGCTGAAGAAGTGTCTCGTTTGCAGCAATAATAAATTCAATGAGACATCTAGCTTTCCTGCCATATGTCCATATCCCTCTGCTGTGTAGAGCAAACAGGTTAGTACATTTTTAATTAAGTTAGGTCATTCATATCTGAAATAGCTGTGTCTTACAATATAAAATATAAAACGAGGAAGTACTTACCAAAGTAGAGCAGTTTTGCATTTCGGATACATCATCGTTTGTGTGGCTGAAGAGGTGCCTGGTTTGTTACAATAAGAAATTCAATGAGACATTAAGCCATCCATCCAATGGACCGTATCACTCTGCTGTGAAAAGCAAAAAGATAAGTACAGTTTGTAATTTAGGTTCGTCATTCATATCTGAAATACCTGTGTCACACAATAAAAAAAAAAAAAAAGAAAACGAGGAAATACTTACCAATAGAGAGAAGTTTTGCAGTTTGGATACCTCATCGCTTCTACGGCTGCTGAGGTGTCCCTTTTGTTACAATAACAAATCCAATGATACATTAAACCTTCCTGCCATATGACCATGTCTCTCTTCTGTGAATGGCAAACAGGTTAGTACATTTTGTAATTTAGGTAGGTAATTCATATCTGAAATAGGTGTGACTTACAATAAAAAATATAAAACGAGGAAGTACTTACCAAAAGAGAGAAGTTTTGCCGTTTGGATACTTCATCGTTTGTATGGCCGCTAAACTGTCTCTTTTGTTACAATAACAAATTCAATGAGACATTAAGCCTTCCTGCCATATGATCATATCACTCTGCTTTGAAGTGCAAACAGGTTAATACATTACGTAATTTAGGTACGTCATTCATATTTTAAATAGCTGTGTCTTACAATAAAAAATATAAAACGAGGAAGTACATACCAAACCGATGAGTTTTTCAGTTCGGATACTCCATCGTTTGTATTGGCTGAAGAGGTGTCTCATTTGTTACAATAATAAATTCAACGAGACATTTAGCCATCCTGCCATATGACCATACCACTCTGCTGTGAAGAGCAAACAGGTTAGTACATTTGGTGATTTAGGTATGTCATTCATATCTGAAATAGCTGTGTCTTACAAACAAAATGAAAAACGAGCAATTACTTACCAGAAGAGAGATGTTTTGCTGTTGGGATACTTCATTTTTTGAATGGCTCAAGAGGTGTCTCGTTTGTTACAGTAATAAATTCAATGAACATTGAGCCTTCCTGCCATATGCCCAAAACACCCTGCTGTAAGATCAATAAGATTAGTACGCTTTGTAATTAAGGTAGATCATTCATATCTGAAAAAGCTGTATCTTACAATAAAAAATATTAAACCAACAAGAACTTACCAAAAGAGAGAAGCTTTGCGGTTCAGATGCTTCATTGTTGGTATGGCTGAAGAGGCGTCTCGTTTGTTACAGTATTAAATTCAATAGGACATTAAGCCTTCCTGCCACATGATCATATCACCCTGCTGTGAAGAGCAAACAGATTAGTACATTATGTAAATCGGGTAGGTCATACATATCTGAAATAGCTGTGCCTCAGAATAAAAAATATAAAACGAGGAAATACTTACCAATAGAGAGAAGTTTAGCAGTTTGGATACCTCATCGTTTGTACGGCTGCTGAGGTGTCCCTTTTGTTACAATAACAAATTCAATGATACATTAAGCCTTCCTGCCATATGACTATATCACTCTGCTGTGAAGAACAAACTAGTTAGCACAATTTGTAATTTAGGTAGGTCATTCATATCTGAAATAGCTGAGTTTTAAAATGCAAAATATAAAACGAGGAAGTTATTACCAAAAGAGAGAATTTTTGCAGTTCGGATACTTCATCGTTTGTATGGCTGAAAAGGTGTCTCGTTTTTTACAATAATAAATTCAATGAGACATTAAGCCTTCCTGCCATATGACCATATCACTCAACTGTGAAGAGCAAACTGGTTAGTACTTTTCGTATTTTAGGTAGGTCATTCATATCTGAAATAGCTGTGTCTTACAGTAAAAATATAAAACGAGGAAGTACTTACCAAAAGAGAGAAGTTTTGCAGTTCGGATACTTCATCGTTTGTAAGGTTGTAGAGGTGTCTCGTGTGTGACAATAAGACATTCAATGAGACAGTAAGCCTTCCTGTAATATGACCATATCACTCTCCTGTGAAGAACAAACATGTTAGCACATTTTGTAATTTAGGTAGGTCATTCATATCTGAAATAGCTGTATTTTAAAATACAAAATATAAAACGAGGAAGTACTTACCAAAAGAGAGAAGTTTTGCAGTTCAGATACTTCATCGTTTGTAAGTCTGAAAAGGTGTCTCGTTCGTCACAATAATGAATTGAATGAGACATAAAGGCATCGTGCCCATATCACCCTGCTGTGAAGAGCAAATAGATTAGTACAATTTGTAATTAAGTTAGGTCATATTTATCTGAAATATTTGTGTCTCACAATAAAAAATGTGGTACGAGGAAGTACTTACCAAAAGAGAGACGCTTTGCAGTTTGGATTAATCATAGTTTGAATGGCTGAAGAGATGTATCTGTTGTTACAGTAATAAATTCAATGAGACATTAAGCCTTCCTGCCATATGTCCAAAACACCCTGCTGTAAGAACAAACAGATTAGTACATTTTGTAATTTAGGTAGGTCATTCATATATGAAATAGCTGTGTCTTACAATAAAAAATATAAAACGAGGAAGTACATACCAAACAGATAAGTTTTTGAGTTCAGATACTCCATCGTTTGTATGACTGAAGAGGTGTCTCATTTGTTACAATAATAAATTCAATGAGACATTAAGCCTTCCTGCCATATGACCATATCACTCTGCTGTGAAGAGCAATCAGGTTAGTACATTTGGTGATTTAGGTAGGTCATTCATAGCTGAAATAGCTGTGTCTTACAAAAAAAAAAATTAAAAACAAGGAAGTACTTACCAAAAGAGAGGGGATTTGAAGTTGGGATACTACATCTTTTGAATGGCTGAAGAGGTGTCTCGTTTGTTACAGCAATAAATTCAATGAGACATTAAGCCTTCCTGCCATATGTCCAAAACACCCTGCTGTAAGAACAAACAGATTAATACTCTTTGTAATTAAGGTAGATCATTCATATCTGAAAAAGGTGTGTCTTACAATAAAAAATATAAGACAAAGAAGTACTTACCAAAAGAGAGAAGCTTTGCAGTTCAGATACTTCATTGCTTGTATCGCTGAAGAGGTGTCTCGATTGTTACAGTATTAAATTCAATGAGACATTAAGCCATCCTGCCATATGAGAATATCACTCTGCTGTGAAGAGCAAACAGGTTAGTACATTTGTTAATGGAGGTAGGTCATACATTTCTGAAATAGCTGTGTCTTACAATTACAAATATAAAACGAAGAAGTACTTCCCAAAAGAGATAAGTGTTTCAGTTCGAATAGTTCATCATTTGTATGGCTGAAGCGATGTCTCATTTGTTTCAATAATAAATTCAATGAGACATAAAGCCATCCTGCCATATGACCATATCACTCTGCTGTGAAGAGCAAACAGGTTAGTACATTTTGTATTTTAGGTAGGTCATTCATTTCTGAAACAGTTGTGTCTTACAATAACAAATATGTAACGAGGAAGTACATACCAAAAGAGAGAAGTTTTGCAGTTTGGATTCTTCATCATTTGTATGGCTGAAGATGTGTCTCATTCATTACAACAATAAATTCAATGGGACATTAATCCTTCCTGCCATATATCCATATCAATGTGCTGTGAAGGGCAAACAGATTAGTTCATTTTGCGATTAAGATAGGTCATTCATATCTGAAACAGTAATTTCTCACAATTAAAAATATAAAACGAGGAAGTACGTAAGAAAATAGAGAAGTTTTGCAGTTCGGATACCTCATCTTTTGTATGGCAGACGAGGTGTCTCATTTGTTACAATAATAAATTCAATGAGACATCACGACTTCCTGCCACATGACCGTATCACTCAGCTGTGAAGAGCAAACAGGTTAGTACATTTTGTAATTTACGTAGGTCATTTATATCTGAAATATTTGTGTCTCACAATAAGAAATGTAGTATGAGTGAGTACTTACCAAAAGAGAGTGGTTTTGCAGTTCAGATACATCGTAGTTTGAATGGCTGAAGAGGTGTCTTTTTTGTTAGAATAATAAATTCAGTCAGACATTAGGCCTTCCTGCCATATGACCGAATCACTCTGCTTTGAAGAGCAAACAGGTTAATACATTTTGTAATTTAGGTTGGTCATTCATACATGAAATAGTTGTGTCTTACAATAAAAAATATAAAATGAGGAAGTACCTACCAAAAGAGAGGGGATTTGAAGTTGGGATACTCCATCTTTTGAATGGCTGAAGAGGTTTCTCGATTGTTACAGTATTAAAAATCAATGAGACATTAAGCCATCCTGCCATATGAGCATATCACTCTGCTGTGAAGAGCAAACAGGTTACTACATTTTGTAATTAAGGTAGGCCATTCATATCTGAAATAGCTGTGTCTAAGAATATAAAATATGAAACCAGGAAGTAC
Source organism: Schistocerca nitens (assembly GCF_023898315.1). Lineage (NCBI taxonomy): Eukaryota > Metazoa > Arthropoda > Insecta > Orthoptera > Acrididae > Schistocerca > Schistocerca nitens. Next base: position 63,246,964 of record NC_064624.1, read on the forward strand.
TTACCAAAAGAGAGAAGTTTTGCATTTCTTATACTTAATCGTTTGTATGGCTGAAGAGGTGTTTCGTTTGTTACAATAAAAAATTATATGAGACATTAAGCCTTCCTGCCACATGACCATATCACTCTGCTGTGAAGAGCAAACAAGTTAGCACATTTTGTAATTTTCGTACGTCATTCATGTCTGAAATAGGTGTTTTTCTAAAATACTAAATATAAAAGGAGGAACTACTTAGCAAAATATAGAAGTTTTGCAGATCGGATACTTCATCGTCTAAATGGCTGAAAACGTGTCTCATTCGTTACAATAATGAATTGAATGAGACATAAAGGCTTCCTGCCAATATCACCCTGCTGTGATGAGCAACCAGATTAATACAATTTGTAATTAACGTAGGTCATTATTATCTGAAATATTTGTGTCTCACAATAAAAAATGTAGTACGAGGAAGGACTTACCAAAAGAGAGTCGCTTTGCAGTTCGGATACATCGTAGTTTGAATGGCTGAGGAGGTGTCTCTGTTATTACAATAATAAATTCAGTCAGACATTAAACCTTCCTGCCTTATGACCATATCTCTCTGCTGTGAAGAGCAAACAGGTTAGTACATTTTGAAATTTAGGTAGGTTATACACATCTGAAATAGCTATGTCTTACAATCAAAGGTTAAATACGAGGAAGTACTTACCAAAACAGACAAGTTTCTCAGTTTGGATGCTTCATCGTTTGTATGGCTGAAGGGGTGTCTCATTTGTTTCAACCTGCTGTGAAGAGCAAACACATTAGTTCATTTTGCAATTAAGGTAGGTCATTCATATCTGAAATAGTAATTTGTCTCAATTAAAAATATAAAACGAGGAAGTACGTACAAAAATTGAGAAGTTTTGCAGTTCAGATACTTCATTGTTTGTATGGCTGAAAGGGTGTGTCGTTTGTTACAATAATAAATTCAATGAGACATTAAGGCTTCCTCCCATACGACCATACCACCCTGCTGTGAAGAGCAAATAGATTACTACATTTTGTAATCAAGGTAGGTTATTCATACCTGAAATAACTATGACTCCCAAAGAAAAAATATAAAACAAGGAAGTACTTGCCAAAAGAGAGAAATTTAGCAGTTCAGATACTTCATCGTTTGTATGGCTGAAGAGGTGGCTCGTTTGTTAGAATAATAAATTCAATGACACTTTAAGCCTTCCTGCCATATGACCATATCACCCCGCTGTGAAGAGCAAACAGGTTAGCACATTTTGTTATTAAGGTAGGTCATTCATAGCTGAAATAACTGTGTGTCATCATAAAATTTGTAAAACGAGGAAGTACTTACCAAAAGTGAGAAGTTTAGCAGTTCAGATACTTCATCGTTTGTGTGGCTGAAGAGGTGTCTCGTTAGTCACAATAATAAATTCAAAACATTAAGCCTTCCTGCCATATGCCCATATCACCCTGCTGTAAGAACAAACAGATTAGTACATTTTGTAATTAAGGTAGGTCATTCATATCTGAAATAGCTGTGTTTTACAATAAAATATATAAAATTAGGAAGTACTTACCAAAAGACATGTTTTGCAGTTCGGATACATCATCGGTTGTATGGCTGAAGAGTAGTCTCTTTTGTTACAATAATAAATTCAATGAGACCATAAAACTTCCTGTCATATGACCATATCACTCTGCTGTGAAGAGCAAACATGTTAGTACATTTTGTATTTTAGGTAGGTCATTCATAACTGAAATAGCTGTGTCCTACTATATAAAACACAAAATGAGGTGGTACGTACCAAAGAGAGAAGTTGGGGCTGTTTGGTTCAGTAGTTGCTACCATAGAATATCTCAGACCAGTCATTACAAAGAACCATAATAACATGGATATGACCCTCACAACACCATAAAATCATTAAAACAGGTTAGTACATTTTGTAATTTAGGTAGGTCATTCATATCTGAAACAGCTGTGTCTTACAGTAAAAAATATGAAACAGGGAAGTACTTACCAAAAGAGAGAAGTTTTGCAGTTCAGATACATCATCGTTTGTATGGCTGAAGAGGTGTCTCGTTTAATACAATAACAAATTCAATGAGACATTAAGCCTTCCTGCCATATGACCATATCACTCTGCTGTGAAGAGCAAACAGGTTAGTACATTTTGTAATTTAGGTAGGTCATTCATGACTGAAATAGCTGTGTTTTACAATAAAAAATATAAAACGAGGAAGTACTTACCAAAAGAGAGAAAATTTGCAATTCGGTAACTTCATCATTTGTACGGCTGAAGAGGTGTCTCGTTTGTTATGATAATAAATTCAATGAGACATTAGGCGTTCCCGCCATACGCCCAAATCACGCTGCTGTAAGAGCAAACAAATTAATACATTTTGTAATTAAGGAAGGGCATTCATATCTGAATTAGCTGTGTCTAACAATAAAAAATATAAAACGAAGAAGTACTTACCAAAAGTCCGCAGTTTTGCATTTCGGATACTTCATTGTTTGTATGCCTGAAGAGGTGTCTCGTTTGTTACAACAATAAATTCAATGAGACATTAAGCCAGCCTGTCATATGATCATAGCACTCTGCTGTGAAGAGCAAACAGATTAGTAGATTTTGTAATTTAGGTAGGTCATTCATATCTGAAATAACTGCGTCTTAAAATAAAAAATATAAAACGAGGAAGTACTTACCAAAATACAGAAGTTTTGCAATTCGGATACTTCATCGTTTGTATGGCTGAAGAGGTATCTCATTTGTTACAATAATAAATTCAATGAAACATAAGTCTTCCTGCCATATGCCCATATCGCTCAGCTGTAAGAGCAAACAGATGAGTACATTTTGTAATTAAGGTATGTCATTCATATCTGAAATAGCTGTGTCTTACAATAAAAAATATAAAACGAGGAAGTACTTACCAAAAGAGAGAAGCATTGCAGTTCGGATACTTCATCGTTTGTATGGCTGAAGAGGTGTCTCATTTGTTACAATAATAAAATCAATGAAACATTAAGTCTTCCTGCCACATGACTATATCACTCTGCTGTGAAGAGCAAACAGGTTACTACATTTTGTAATTTAGGTAGGTCATTCATATCTAAAATAGTTGTGTTTTACAATAAAAAATATAAAATGAAGAAGTACTTACCAAAACAGGTAAGTTATTCAGTTCGGATTCTTCATCGTTTCTATGGCTGAAGATGTGTCTCGTTTGTTACAATAATAAATTCAATGAGACATTAAGCCTTCCTTCCATATGACCCTATCACTGTGCTCTCAAGAGCAAACAGGTTAGTACATTTTGTAATTTAGGTAGGTCTTCCATATCTGAAATAGCTGTGTCTAACAATAAAAAATACAAAACGAGGAAGTACTTACCAAAACAGATAAGTTTTACAGTTTGGATACTTCATCGTTTGTATGGCTGAAGAGGTGTCTCATTTGTTACAATAACAAATTCAATGATATATTAAGCCTTCCTGCCATATGACCATATCTCTCTGCTGTGAAGAGCAAACAGGTTAGTACATACTGTAATTTAGGTAGGTTTTTCATATCTGAAATAGCTGTGTCTTACAATAAAAAATATATAACGAGGAAGTACTTACCAAAAGAGAGAAATTTTGCATTAGGATACTTCATCGTTTGTATGGCTGAAGATGTGTCTCGTTCGTTACAACAATAAATTCATCGAGACATTAATCCTTCCTGCCATATGACCATATCACCCTGCTGTGAAGAGCAAACAGATTAGTACATTATGTAAGTCGGGTAGGTCATACGTATCTGAAATAGCTGTGCCTCAGAATAAAAAATATAAAACGAGGAAATACTTACCAATAGAGAGAAGTTTTGCAGTTTGGATACCTCATCGTTTGTGCGGCTGCTGAGGTGTAACTTTTGTTACAATTACAAATTCAATGATACATTAAGCCTTCCTGCCATATGAGCATATCACTCTGCTGTGAACAACAAACTAGTGAGCACATTTTGTAATTTAGGTAGGTCATTCATATCTGAAATAGCTGTGTTTTAAAATACAAAATATAAAACGAGGATGCACTTACCAAAAGAGAGAATTTTTGCAGTTCGGACACTTCATCGTTTGTATGGCTGAAGAGGTGTCTCGTTTGTTACAATAATAAATACAATGTACATTAAGCTTTCCTGCCATATAACCATATCACCCTGCTGTAAGGAACAAACAGGTTAGTACCTTTTGTAATTTAGGTAGGTCAGTCATATCTGAAATATCTGTGTCACACAATAAAAAAATAAAAAAATAAAACGAGGAAGTATTTACCAAAAGAGAGAAATTTTGCAGTTCGAATACTTCATCGTTTGTATGGCTGCTGAGCTGTCTCTTTTGTTACAATAACAATTTCAATGAGACATTAAGCCATCCTTCCATATGACAATATCTCTCTGCTGTGAAGAGCAAACAGGTTACTACATTTTGTAATTTAGGTAGGTAATTCATTTCTGAAATAGCTGTGTCTTACAATAAAAAATTAAAAACGAGGAAGTACTTACCAAAACAGATAAGTTTTTCAGTTCGGATACTTCATCGTTTCTATGGCTGAAGATGTGTCTTCCACGCCCAGGTTCCGGGGTTCGATTCCCGGTGGGGTCAGGGATTTTGACCATAGATGTTAAGTCCCATAGCGCTCAGAGCCATTTGAAGAAGTGTCTCGTTTGTTACAATAATAAATTCAATGAGACATTAAGCCTTCCTTCCAAATGACCATATCATGCTGCTCTGAAGAGCATACAGGTTAGTACATTTTATAATTTAGGTAGGACATCCATACCTGAAATAGCTGTGTCTTACAACAAAAAATATAAAACGAGGTAGTACTTACACAAAAGAGAGAAGTATTGCAGTTCGGATAATTCATCGTTTGTATCGCTGAAGAGTTGCATCGTTTGTTACAATAATAAATTCAATGAGACATTTAGCCTTCCTGCCATATGACCATATCTCTCTGCTGTGAAGCACAAACAGGTTAGTACATTTTGTAATTTAGGTAGGTTATCCTTACCTGAAATAGCTGTGTCTTACAATAAAAAATATAAAACGAGGAAGTACTTACCAAAACAGATAAGTTTTTCAGTTCAGATACTCCATCGTTTAAATGGCTGAAGGGGTGTCTCACTTGTTACAATAATAAATTCAATGAGACATTAAGCCTTCCTGCCATATGACCACATCACTCTGCTGTGAAGAGCAAACAGGTTACTACATTTTGTAAGTAAGGTAGGTCATTCATATCTGAAATAGCAGTGTCTAACAATATAAAATATAAAACCAGGAAGTACTTACCAAAAGAGAGAGATTTTGCATTCCGGATACTTCATCGTTTGTATAACTGATGAGGTGTTTCGTATGTTACAATAAAAAATTAAATGAGACCTTAAGCCTTTCTGCCATATGACCATATCACACTGCTGTGAAGAGCAAACAAGTTAGCACATTTTGTAATTTAGGTAGGTCATTCATATCTGATAAAGCTGTGATTTAAAATACAAAATATAAAACTATGAAGTACTTACCAAAAGAGAGAACTTTTGCAGTTCGGATACTTCATCATTTGTATGGCTGAAAAGGTGCCTCGTTTGTTACAATAATAAATTCAATGAGACATTAAGCCTTCCTGCCATATGACGATATCACTCAACTGTGAAGAGCAAACAGATTAGTACATTTTTTGATTTAGGTAGGTCATCCATATCTGAAATAGCTGTATTTCAATAAAAATTATAAAACGAGGAAGTACTTACTAAAAGAGTGAAGTTTTGCAGTTCTGATACTTCATCGTTTGTATGGCTGTAGAGGTGTCTCGTATGTTACAATAAGAAATTCAATGAGACAGTAAGCCTTCCTGCAATATGACCATATCACTCTGCTGTGAACAGCAAACAAGTTATCACATTTTGTAATTTAGGTAGGTCATTCATATCTGAAATAGGTATGTTTTAAAATACAAAATATAAAACGAGGAAGTACTTACCAAAAGAGAGAAGTTTTGCAGTTCGGATAGTTCACCGTTTGTATGGCTGAAATGGTGTCTCGTTCGTTACAATATTAAATTGAATGAGACATTAAGCCTTCCTGCCCAAATCACCCTGCTGTGAAGAGCAAACAGATTAGTACAATTTGTAATTAAGGTAGGTCATTATTACCTGAAATATTTGTGTCTCAAAATAAAAAATGTAGTACGAGGAAGTACTTACCAAAAGAGAGACTCTTTGCAGTTCGGATACATCATCGTTTAAATGGCTGAAGGGGTGTCTCTGTTGTTACAATAATAAATTCGCTCAGACATTAAGCCTTCCTTCCATATGTCCATATCTCTCTGCTGTGAAGGGCAAACAGGTTAATACATTTTGTTATTTAGGTAGGTCAACCATATCTGAAATAGCTGCGTCTTACAATAAAAAATTAAAAACGAGGAAGTACTTACCAAAACAGATAAGTCTCGTAGTTCGGATACTTCATCGTTTGTATGGCTGAAGGGGTGTCTCATTTGTTTCAATAATAAATTCAATGAGACATTAAGCCATCCTGCCATATGACCATATCACTGTGCTGTGAAGAGCAAACAGGTTACTTCATTTTGTAATTTAGGTAGGTCATTCATATCTGAAATGGCTGTGTTTTGCAATAAAAAATATAAAACGTGGAAGTACTTACCAAAACAAATAAGTTTTTCAGTTCGGATACTTCATCGTTTGTATGGCTGAAGGGGTGTCTCATTTGTTTCAATAATAAATTCAATGAGACATTAAGCCATCCTGCCATATGACCATATCACTCTGCTGTGAAGAGCAAACAGGTTACTTCATTTTGTAATTTAGGTAGGTCATTCATATCTGAAATGGCTGTGTTTTGCAATAAAAAATATAAAACGTGGAAGTACTTAACAAAACAAATAAGTTTTTCAGTTCGGATACTTCATTGTTTCTATGGCTGAAGATGTGTCTCATTTGTTACAATAATAAATTCAATGAGACATAAAGCCTTCCTTCCATATGACCATATCACTCTGCTCTGAAAACCAAACAGGTTAGTAAATTTTGAAATTTAGGTAGGTCATCCATATTTGAAATAGCTGTCTCTTACAATAAAAAATATAAAAAGAGGAAGTACTTACCAAAAGAGATAAGTTTTCCAGTTTAGATACTTCATCGTTTGTATGGCTAAAGAGGTGTCTCATTTGTTACAATTACAAATTCAATGAGACATTAAGCCTTCCTGCCATATGACCACATCACTTTGCTGTTAAGAGCAAACAGGTTAGTTCATTTAGTAATTTAGGTAAGTCATTCATATCTGAAATATCTGAGTCACACAATTAAAAAAAAAAAAAAAAAAAAAACGAGGAAGTACTTACCAAAAGAGATAAGTTTTGCAGTTGGGATACTTCATCGTTTGTATGCCTGCTGAGGTGTCTCTTTAGATTAGATTAGATTAATACTAGTTCCATGGATCATGAATACGATATTTCGTAATGATGTGGAACGAGTCAAATTTTCCAATACATGACATAATTAGGTTAATTTAACAACATACTTAAGTTAATATAACAACTTTATTTTTTGTGTTTTTTTGGTTTTGTTTATTTTTTATTTTTTATTTATTTTTTTATTTTTTAAATTTTTCTTTTTTTTTCTTTTTTTTCTCAATTTATATCTAAAAATTCCTCTATGGAGTAGAAGGAGTTGTCATTCAGAAATTCTTTTAATTTCTTCTTAAATACTTGTTGGTTATCTGTCAGACTTTTGATACTATTTGGTAAGTGACCAAAGACTTTAGTGCCAGTATAATTCACCCCTTTCTGCACCAAAGTTAGATTTAATCTTGATTAGTGAAGATCAACCTTTCTCCTAGTATTGTAGTTATGCACACTGCTATTACTTTTGAATTGGGTTTGGTTGTTAATAACAAATTTCATAAGAGAGTATATATACAGAGAAGCTACTGTGAATATCCCTAGACCCTTAAATAAATGTCTGCAGCTATTATTCTGATTAAACGCTTTTGTGCAATAAATACTTTATTCCTCAGTGATGAATTACCCCAAAATATGATGCCATATGAAAGCAATGAGTGAAAATAGGCGTAGTAAGCTAATTTACTAAGATGTTTATCACCAAAATTTGCAATGACCCTTATTGCATAAGTAGCTGAACTCAAACGTTTCAGCAGATCATCAATGTGTTTCTTCCAATTTAATCTCTCATCAATGGACACACCTAAAAATTTGGAATATTCTACCTTAGCTACATGCTTCTGATTAAGGTCTATATTTATTAATGGCATCATATCATTCACTGTACGGAACTGTATGTACTGTGTCTTATCAAAATTCAGTGAGAGTCCATTTACAAGGAACCACTTAGTAATTTTCTCAAAGACAGTATTGACAATTTCATCAGTTAATTCTTGTTTGTCAGGTGTGATTACTATACTTGTATCATCAGCAAAGAGAACTAACTTTGCCTCTTCATGAATACAGAATGGCAAGTCATTAATATAAAATAAGAACATCAAAGGACCCAAGACTGACCCTTGTGGAACCCCATTCTTGATAGTTCCCCAGTTTGAGGAATGTGCTGATCTTTGCATGTTATGAGAACTACTTATTTCAACATTCTGCACTCTTCCAGTTAGGTACGAATTAAAACATTTGTCCACTGTCCCACTCATGCCACAATACTTGAGCTTGTCTAGCAGGATTTCATGATTTACACAATCAAAAGCCTTTGAGAGACCACAAAAAATCCCAATGGGTGCTGTTCGGTTATTCAGATCATTCAAAATTTGACTGGTGAAAGCATATATGGCATTTTCTGTTGAAAAACCTTTCTTTTGTTACAATAACAAATTCAATGACACATTAAGCCTTCCTGCCATATGACCATATCACTCTGCTGTGTAGAGCAAACAGCTTAGCACATTTTGTAATTTAGGTAGGTCATTCATATCAGAAATAGCTGTGTCTTACAATAAAAAATATAAAATGAGGAAGTACTTACCAAAACAGATAAGTTTTTCAGTTCGGATACTTCATCTTTTGAATGGCAGAAGAGGTGTCTCGTTTGTTACAGTAATAAATTCAATGAGACATTAAGCCTTCCTGCCATATGCCCAAAACACCCTTTTGGAAGAGCAAACAGATTAGTACATTTTGTAATTAAGGTAAATCATTCATATCTGAAATAGCTGTGTCTTACAATTAAAAATATAAAACGAAGAAGTACTTACCAGAAGAGAGAAGCTTTGCAGTTCGGATACTTCATCGTCTTTATGGCTGAAGAGGTGTCTCATTTATTACAGTATTAAATTCAATGAGACATTATGCCTTCCTGCCATATGACCACATCACCCTGCTGTGAAGAGCAAACAGATTAGTACATTATGTAATTACAGTAGGACATTCATATCTGAAATAGCTGTGTCTAAGAATAAAAAATATAAAACAAGGAAGTACTTACCAGAAGAGAGAAGTTTTGCAGTTTGGCTAATTCATCGTTCGTATGGCTGAAGAGGTGTCTCATTTGTTACAATAAGAAATTCAATGTGACCTTAAGCCTTCCTGCCATATGACCACACCACTCTGCTGTGAAGAGCAAACAAGTTTCTGCATTTTGTAATTAAGGTAGGTCATTCATATCTGAAATAGCTGTGTCTTACAATATAAATTATAAAACCAGGAAGTACTTACCAAAAGAGAGAAGTTTTGCATTTCGGATACTTCATCGTTTGTATCGCTGAAGAGGTGTCTCGTTTGTTACAATAAAAAATTCAATGAAACATTAAGCCTTCCTGCCATATGACCACATCACCCTGCTGTGATGAGCAAACAGATTAGTACATTTACTAGTTAAGGTAGGTCATTCATATCTGAAATAGCTGTGTCTAAGAATAAAAAATATAAAACGAGGAAGTACTTACCAAAAGAGAGAAGTTTTGCAGTTTGGATACTTCATCGTGTGTGTGGTTGAAGAGATGTCTCGTTTGTGCAAACAATAAATTCAATGAGGCATTAAGCCTTCCTCCCATATGACCATATCACTCTGCTGTGAAGGGCAAACAGCTTAGTACGTTTTGTAATTTAGGTAGGTCATTCATATCTGAAATAGCTGTGTCATACAACAAAAATTAAAAAACGAGGAAGAACTTTCCAAAAGACAGAAGTTTTGCAGTTCGGATACTTCATCATTTGTATGGCTGAAGAGGTGTCTCTTTTGTTAGAATAAGATTTTCAATGGGATATTAAGCCTTCCTGGCATATGCCCATATCACAGAGCTGTGAAGAGCAAACAGATTAGTACAATTTGAAATTAGGGTAGGTCAATAATATATGAAATATTTCTGTCTCACAAAAAAAATGTAAAACGAGGAAGTACTTACCAAAAGAAATAAGTTTTGCAGTTCAGATACTTTATTGTTTGTATGGCTGAAGAGGTGTCTCGTTTGATGCAATAATAAATTCAATGAGACATTAAGCTTTTTTGCGTTATGACCATAACACGCTGCTGTGAAGAGCAAACATGTTGGTACATTTTGTAATTAAGGAAAGTCATTCATATCCGAAATAGCTGTGGCTCACAATAAAGAATATATAACGAGGAAGTACTTACGAAAAGAGAGAAGTTTGCAGATCGGATACTTCATCGTTTGTATGGCTGAAGAGATCACTCGTCTGTTACAATAATAAATACAATGGGACATTAAGACTTTCTGCCAAATGACCATATCACCCTGCTGTGTAGAGAAAACAGGTTAGTACATTTTGTAATTAAGGTGGGTCATTCATATCGGAAATACCTGTCTTACAATATAAAATGTAAAACGAGGAAGTACATACCAAAAGAAACTAGTTTTGCAGTTCGGATACTTCGTCGTTAGTATGGCTGAAGAGGTTTCTCGTTTGTTACAATAAATAATTAAATGAGACATTAAGAATTCCTGCCATATGACCATACCACTCTCCTGTGAAGAGGAAACAGGTTAGTATATTTTCTAATTACGTAGGTCATTCAAATCTGAAATAGCGGTGTCCTACATTAAAAAATATAAAATGAGCAAGTACTTAACTAAAGAGAGAAGTTTTGCAGTTTGGATACTTCAACGTTTGTATGGCTGAAGAGGTGTCTCGTTTGTTACAATAATAAATCCAATGTGACAATAAGAATCCTGCCATATACCCAAATCGCACTGCTGTAAGAGCAAACAGATAAGTACATTTTGTAATTAAGGTAGGTCATTCATATTTGAAATACCTGTGTCTTACAATTTAAATATGAAAGTACTTACCAAAAGAAAGTAGTTTTGAAAATCGGATACTTCATCTTTTGAATGGCTGAAGAGGTGTCTCGTTTGTTACAATAGTAAATTCAATGGGACATTAAGACTTTCTGAGATATGACCATATCATCCTGCTCTCAAGAGCAAACAGAATAGTACTTTTTGTAATTAAGGTAGGTCATTAAGATCTGTAATATTTCTGTCTCACAATAAAAAATTTAAAACGAGGAAGTACTTACCAAAAGAGAGAAGTTTCGCAGTTCGGATACTTCATCGTTTGTATGGCTGAAGCGGTGTCTTGTTTGTTACAATAATAAATTCAATGAGACATTAAGCCTTCCTGCCATATGACCATATCACACTGCTACGAAGAGCAAACAGGTTAGTACGTTTCAAAATTTACGTAGGTCATTCATATCTGAAATAGCTGCATCTTACAATAAAAAATATAAAACGAGGAAGTACTCACCAAAAGAGAGAAGTTATGCAGTTTGGATACTTCATCGTTTGTATGGCTGAAGAGGTGATTCGTCTATTACAATAATAAATTCAGTGAGACATTAAGCCTTTCTGCCAAATGACCATATCACCCTGCTCTGTAGAGAGAACAGGTTAGTACATTTTGTAATTAGGGTGGGTCATTGATTTCTGAAATAGCTGTGTCTCACAACAAAAAATAAAAAAACGAGGAGGTACTTACCATAAGAGTGAGGTTTTGCAGTTCGGATACTTCAACGTTTGCATGGCTGAAGAGGTTTCTCGTTTGTTACAATAATAAATTCAATTTGACATTAAGCCTTCCTGCAATATGCTCAAATCAGTCTGCTGTAAGAGCAAACAGATTAGTACATTTTGTAATTAAGGTAGGTCATTCATATCTGAAATACCTGTGTCTTACAATATAAAATATAAAACGAGGAAGATCTTACCAAAAGAAACTAGTTTTGCAATTCGGATACTTCATCGTTTGTACGGCTGAAGAGGTGTCTTGTTTGTTACAGTAATAAATTCATTGAGACATTAAGCCTTCCTGCCATATGACCATATCTCTCTGCTGTGAAGAGCAAACAGGTTAGTACATTTTCTAATTAAGGTAGGTCATTCATATCTGAAATTGCAGTGTCTAACAATATAAAATATAAAACCAGGAAGTACTTAGCAAAAGAGAGAAGTTTTGCATTTCTGATACTTCATCGTTTGTATAACTGAAGAGGTGTTTCGTATGTTACAATGAACAATGAAATGAGACATTAAGACTTCCTCCCATATGACCATATCACTCTGCTGTGAAGAGCAAACAAGTTAGCATGTTTTGTAATTTAGGTAGGTCATTCATGTCTGAAATAGGTGTGTTTTAAAATACAAAATATAAAACGAGGAAGTACTTACCAAAAGAGGGAAGTTTAGCAGTTCGGATAGTTCACCGTTTGTATGGCTGAAAAGGTGTCTCCTTTGTTACAATAATAAATTGAATGACACATTAAGCCTTCCTGCCCATATCACCCTGCTGTGAAGAGCAAACAGATTAGTACAATTTCTAATTAAGGTAGGTCATTATTATCTGAAATATTTGTGTCTCACAATAAAAAATGAAGCACCAGGAAGTACTTACCAAAAGGGAGACTCTTTGGCATTCGGATACATCATAGTTTGAATTGCTGAAAAGGTGTCTCTGTTGTTACAATAATAAATTAAGTCAATCATTAGGCCTTTCTGGCAAATGACCAAATCACCCTGCTGTGTCGTGAAAACGATGATGTACTTACCTAAAGAGAGTAGTTTTGCAATTCGGATACTTTATCGTTTGTATGGCTGAAGAGGTGTCTCGTTTGTTAGAGTAATAAGTTCAATGAGTCATTAAGTCTTCCTGCCATATGACCATAACACTCTGCTGTGAAGAGCAAACAGGTTAGTGTATTTTGTAATTTGGAGAGGTCATTCATATCTGAAATAGCTGTGTCTTACAATATTAAATATAAAACGAGGAAGTACTAACAAAAAGAGAGAAGTTTTGCAATTCGGATACTTTATCGTTTGTATGGCTGAAGAGGTGCCTCATTTGTTACAATAATAAATTCAATGCGACATTAAGCCTCCCTGCCACATGCCCAAATCGCTCTGCTGTAAGAGCATACAGATTAGTACATATTGTAATTAAGGTAGGCCTTTCATATCTGAAATAGCTGTGCCTTTCAATAAAAAAAATAGAAAACGAGGAAGTACTTACCATATGAGAGAAGTTTGCAGTTCAGATAGTTCATCATTTTCATGGCTGAAGAGGTGTATCGTTTGTTGCAATAATAAGTTCAATGAGAAATTAAGCTTTATTGCGTTATGACCATATAACCCTGCTGTGAAGAGCAAACAGATTAAAACATTTTGTAATTAAAGAAAGTCATTCATATCCGAAATAGCTGTGTCTCACAATAAAAACTATATAACCAGGAAGTACTTACGAAAAGAGAGAAGTTGGCAGATCGGATACTTCATCGTTTGTATGGCTGAAGAGATGACTCGTCTGGTACAATTATAAATTCAGTGGGACATTAAGCCTTTCTGCCAAATGACCATATCAAGCTGCTGTGTAGAGAAAACAGTTTAGTACATTTTGTAATTAGGTAGGTCATTCAAATCTGAAATAGCTGTGTCCTACTTTAAAAAATATAAAATGAGCAAGTACTTACCAAAAGAGAGAAGTGTTGCAGTTCAGATACTTCAACCTTTGTATGGCTGAAGAGGTGTCTCGTTTGTTAGAATAATAAATTCAATGAGACATTATGCCTTCCTGCCATATGACCATAACACTCTGCTGTGAAGAGCAAAGAGGTTAGTATATTTTGTAACTTAGGGAGGTCATTCTTATCTGAAATAGGTGTGTCTTACAATATTAAATATAAGATGAGGAAGTACTAACAAAAAGAGAGAAGATTTGCAGTTCGGATACTTCATCACTTGTATGGCTGAAAAGGTGTCTCATTTGTTATAATAAAAAATTGAATGAGACATTAAGCTTTCCTGCAAAATGCCTACATCACCCAGCTGTGAAGAGCAAAAAGGTTAGCACATTTTGTAATTTACGTTGGTCATTCATCTTTGAAATAGCTGCATCTTACAATAAAAAATATTAAACGAGGAAATACTTACCAAAAGAGATAAGTTTTGCAGTTCGGATACTTTATCATTTGTATGGCTGAAGAGGTGCCTCATTTGTTACAATAATAAATTCAATGTGACATTAAGCCTCCCTGCCATATGCCCAAATCACTCTGCTGTAAGAGTAAACAGATTAATACACATTAAAATTGAGGTAGGTGACTCATATCTGAAATAGCTATGTCTTACAATATAAAATATGAAACGAAGACGTACTTACCAAAAGAGAGTAGTTTTGCAATTCGGGTACTTTATCGTTTGTATGGCTGAAGCGGTGTTTCGTTTGTTGCAATATTAAATTCAATGAGAAATTAAGCTTTATTGCGTTATGACCATATAACCCTGCTGTGAAGAGCAAACAGATTAAAACATTTTGTAATTAAAGAAAGTCATTCATATCCGAAATAGCTGTGTCTCACAATAAAAAATATGTAACAAGGAAGTACTTACGAAAAGAGAGAAGTTCGCAGATCGGATACTTCATCGTTTGTAAGGCTGAAGAGATGTCTCGTTTGTACGATAATAAATTCAATGAGACACTAAGCCCTCCTGCCATATGATCATATCACCCAGCTGAGAAGAACAAACAGATTAATAAATTCAATGGGACATTAAGCCTTTCTGCTAATATACTATATCACCCTGCTGTGTAGAGAAAACTGGTTAATACATTTTGTAATTAAGGTGGGTCATTCATTTCTGAAATAGCTGTGTCTCACAATAAAAAATATAAAACGAGGGAGTACTTAATAAAAGAAAGAGGTTTTGCAGTTTGGATACTTCAACATTTGTATGGCTGGATAGGTGTCTCGTTTGTTACAATAATAAATTCAATGTGACATTAAGCCTTCCAGCCATTTGCTCAAATCACTCTGCTGTAAGAGCAAACAGATTAGTACATTTTGTAATTAAGATAGGTCATTCATATCTGAAATACCTGTGTCTTACATTATAAAATATAAAACGAGGAAGTACTTAGCAAAAGAAACTAGTTTTGCAATTCGGATACTTGATCGTTTGTATGGCTGAAGAGGTGTCTTGTTTGTTACAATAATAAATTCAATGAGACATTAAGCCTTCCTGCGATATGACTGTATCACCCAGCTGTGAAGAACAAACAGGTTAACATATTTTGTGATTTAGGTAGGTCATTTATATCTGAAATACCTGTCTCTTACAATAACAAATCCTAAACGAGGTAGTACTTACCAAAAGAGAGAAGTTTTGCAGTTCGGATACTTCATCGTTTGTATGGCTGAAGAGATGACTCGTCTGTTACTATAATAAAGTCAATGAGACATTAAGCCTTTCTGCCAATTGTCCATATCACCCTGCTGTGTAGAGAAAACAGATTAGTACATTTTGTAATTAAGTTGAGTCATTCATATCTGAAATAGCTGTGTCTCACAATAAAAAATATAAAACGAGGAACTACTTACCAAAAGAAACTAGTTTTGCAGTTCGGATGCTTCGTCGTTTGTATGGTTGAAGAGGTGTCTCGTTTGTTACAATAAATAATTCAATGAGATATTAAGCCTTCCTGCCATATGACCATACCACTCTCCTGTGAAAAGCAAACAGGTTAGTATATTTTGTAATTAGGTATGTCAATCAAATCTGAAATAGCTGTGTCCTACATTAAAAAATATAAAACGAGGAAGTACTTACCAGGAGAGAGAAGTTTTGCAGTTCGGATTCTTCAAAGATTGTATTGCTGAAGAGGTGTCTCGTTTGTTGGAATAATAAA
Source organism: Schistocerca nitens (assembly GCF_023898315.1). Taxonomy (NCBI): domain Eukaryota; kingdom Metazoa; phylum Arthropoda; class Insecta; order Orthoptera; family Acrididae; genus Schistocerca; species Schistocerca nitens. The sequence goes on from NC_064624.1 coordinate 63,263,174, forward strand.
TTCAATGAGACATTAAGCCTTCCTGCCATATGCCCAAATCCCTCTGCTGTGAGAGCAAGCAGATTAGTACATTTTGTAATTAAGGTAGGACATTCATATCTGACATATCTGTGTCTCACAATAAAATATATAAAATGAGGAAGTACTTACCAAAAGAGAGAAGTTTTGCATTTCGGATACTTCATCGTTTGTATGGCCATAGAGGTGTCTCCTTTGTTACAATAATTAATTCAATGAGACATTAATCCTTCCAGCCAAATGACCATATAACTCTGCTGTGAAGGTCAAACAGGTTAGTATATTTTGTAATTTAGGTACGTCATTCATATCTGAAATAGCTGTGTCTTACAATAAAATTTATAAAACGAGGAAGTACTAACCAAAAGAGAGAAGTTTTGCAGTTCGGATACTTCATCAATTGTATGGCTGAAGAGGTGTCTCCTTTGTTAAAATAATAAATAAAAAGAGACATTAAGCCGTCCTGCCATATGACCATATAACCCTCTTGTGAAGAGCAAACAGATTAGTACATTTTGTAATTAAGGTAGGGCATTCATATCTGAAATAGCTGTGTCTTAGAATAAAAAATATAGAACAAGGAAGTACTTACCAAAAGAGATAAGTTTTGCCGTTCGGATACTTCATTTTTGTATGGCTGAAAAGGTGTCACGTTTGTTACAATAATAAATTCAATGAGACATTAAGCCTTCCTACCATATGACCATATCACTCTGCTCTGAAGAGCATACAGCTTAGTACATTTTGTAATTTTGGTAGGTCATTCATATCTGAAATACTCATGTCTTACAATGAAAAATAGAAAACGAGGATCTACTTACCAAAAGATTGAAGTTTTGCAGTTCAGCTTCTTCACAGTTTGTCGGGCTGAAGAGGTGTCTCGTTTGTTACAATAATAAAATCAATGACACATTAAGCCTCCCTTGTGGTTCATGGTGTGGGTTCCTGTAGTAATGTCCTATTTCATGAACCACAGGCAACGTATGAGTGGCCAAGTAAGTGGTCCCGACAGTCGGGATACCAGTTACTTTGGAATAAGGCTGGGCATCTCAGACGTATTCTGAGTCGTGGTCACCTTTGTGCTCATACGGCAAAGACTACCAAATTCACCGGTTAGTCCCTCAGCCATTAGTGGTAAATCCCAATGGGACTCGGGGCAAGTAAGGCTAGCAACCTGCTTCCCTGGTACTTTAAATATGATGCTGGCAACAATCAGAGCAAAATGCCTCGGACCTTTGGAGGTGATGGAGTTCCACCTCTAACTGACAAACCAGCGACTCCTAAGATATGACTTGGCAGACAAATGGTAATGAGATGGGGAGCTATTAGTATCAATGGGGGCTACTCTGGGAAGAAGGTAGAGCTGGCAGAGGCTGCAAGTAAGATGGGGTTGGACATTTTAGCTGTTAGTGACATTCGGGTAAGGGGTGAGAAAGAAGAGGAGGTGGGAGAACACAAGGTCTACATGTCAGGAGTCAAAGCAGGAATAGCACAATGGGGTGTAGGGCTTTACATCAGGAAAGAAATGGAACCCAGCATAGTTGCAATAAGGTATGTAAACGAACGACTGATGTGGATAGATTTGACAGTGTCTAGCAAGAAAATTAGGATTGTGTCAGTATATTCGCATTGTGAAGGGACTGATCAAGATCAGATGGATAGTTCTTATGAGGCACTCAGTGATGTAGTTGTTAGTGTAAAGGACAAGGACAGTTTTCTGCTCATGGGTGATTTTAACGCCAGAATTGGAAATCGAACAGAAGGGTATGAAAAGGTTATGGGTAAATTTGGAGAGGATATGGAGGCCAACAGGAACGGGAAGCAACTCTTGGATTTCTGTGTCAGTATGGGCTTAGTAATCACAAGCTCCTTTTTTAAACATAAGAACATTCACCGGTATACATGGGAAAGCAGGGGAACCAGATCTGTCATTGACTATATAATAACAGATCAGGAATTCAGGAAGGCTGTGAGGGACACACGTGTATTCAGGGGATTCTTTGATGACACTGATCATTATTTAATCTGCAGTGAAATTGGGATTGTGAGGCCAAAAGTGCAGGAGGTCAGGTCCATATGTAGGAGGATAAGAGTGGAGAAACTTCAGGATAAGGAAATCAGGCACAAGTACATAACAGCGATCTCAGAAAGGTACCAGTTAGTTGAATGTAGTCAATTACAGTCATTGGAAAAGGAATGGACAAGGTACAGGGACACAGTACTAGAAGTGGCTAAAGAATGTCTTGGAACAGTAGTGTGTAAAAGTAGGAGAAAGCAAAGAGCTTGGTGGAATGACACAGTCAAGGCAACCTGTAAAAGGAAAAAGAAGGCATATAAAAATGGCTACATACTAGAACTCAGGTAGACAGAGAAAATTATGTTGTAGAAAGAAACAAAGCCAAACAGATAATTGCAGCATCCAAGAAGAAATCTTGGGAAGACTTTGGAAACAGGTTGGAGACATTGGGTCAAGCTGCTGGAAAACCATTCTGGAGTGTAATTAGCAGTCTTCAAAAGGGAGGTAAGAAGGAAATGACAAGTATTTTGGACAGGTCGGGAAAACTGCTGGTGAATCCTGTGGATGCCTTGGGCAGATGGAGGGAATATTTTGAAGAATTGCTCGATGTAGGTGAAAATACGATCAGTAATGTTTCAGATTTCGAGGTAGAATGGGATAGGAATGGTGATGGAAATAGGATCACGTTTGAGGAAGTGGAGAAAATGGTCAATAGATTGCAGTGCAATAAAGCAGCTGGGGTGGATGAAATTAAGTCGGAACTCATCAAATACGGTGGAATGTCAGGTCTTAAATGGCTGCACAGGATAATTGAAATGGCCTGGGAGTCGGGACAGGTTCCATCAGACAGGACAAAAGCAGTAATCACACGAATCTTTAAACATGGAAACAGAAAAGATTGTAACAACTACAGAGGTATTTCTTTAATCAGCGTTGTGGGTAAAATCTTCTCAGGTATTGTTGAAAGGAAAGTGCAAGTATTTGTTGAGGACCAATTGGATGAAAATCAGTGTGGGTTTAGGCCTCTTAGAGGTTGTCAGGACCAGAACTTTAGCTTACGACAAATAATGGAGAAGTGTTATGAGTGGAACAGGAAATTGTATCCATGCTTTATAGATCTAGAAAAGGTATATGACCGGGTTCCTAGGAGGAAGTTATTGTCTGTCCTACGAGATTATGGAATAGGAGGCAAACTTTTGCAAGCAATTAAAGGCCTTTACATGGATAGTCAGGCAGCAGTTAGAGTTGATGGTAAACTGAGTTCATGGTTCAGAGTAGTTTCAGGGGCAAGACAAGGCTGCAACCTGTCTCCACTGTTGTTCATATTATTTATGGATCCTATGTTGAAAACAATAGACTGGCTGGGTGAGATTAAGATATGTGAACACAAAATAAGCAGTCTTTCATATGCGGATGACTTAGTTGTGATGGCAGATTCGATTGAACGTTTGCAGAGTAATATTTCAGAGCTAGATCAGAAATGTAAGGACTATGGTATGAAGATTAGCATCTCCAAAACGAAAGTAATGTCAGTGGGAAAGAAATATAAACGAATTGAGTGCCAAATAGGAGGAACAAAGTTAGAACAGGTGGACGGTTTCAAGTACATAGGATGCATATTCTCACAGGATGGCAACATAGTGAAAGAACAGGAAGCGAGGTGTAGCAAAGCTAATGCAGTGAGCGCTCAGCTACAATCTACTCTCTTCTGCAAGAAGGAAGTCAGTACCAAGACTAAGTTATCTGTGCACCGTTCAATCTTTCGACCAACTTTGTTGCACGGGAGCGAAAGCTGGGTGGATTCAGGTTACCTTATCAACAAGGTTGAGGTTACGGATATGAAAGTAGCTAGGACGATTGCAGGTACTAGTAGATGGGAACAATGGCAGGAGGGTGTCCACAATGAGGAAATCGAAGAAAAACTTGGAATGAACTCTATAGATGTAGCAGTCGGGGTGAACAGGCTTAGATGGTGGGGTCATGTTACACGCATGGGAGAAGCAAGGTTACCCAAGAGACTCATGGGTTCAGCAGTAGAGGGTAGGAGGAGTCGGGGCAGACCAAGGAGAAGGTACCTCGAATCGGTTAAGAATGATTTTGAAGTAATAGGTTTAACATCAGAAGAGGCACCAATGTTAGCACTGAATAGGGGATCATGGAGGAATTTTATAAGGGGGGCTATGCTCCAGACTGAATGCTGAAAGGCACAATCAGTCTTAAATGCTGCTGCTGCTGCTGCTGCTGATGATGATGATTAAGCTTTCCTGCCATATGTCCAGATCACCCTGCTGTAAGAGGAAACAGATTAGTACATTTTGTAATTAAGGTAGGTCATTCATATCTGAAATAGCTGTGTCTTACAATAAAAAATATAAAAGGAGGATGTACATACCTAAAGAGAGAGGTTTTGCAGTTGGGATACTTAATCTTTTATATGGCTGAAGAGGTGTCTTATTTGTTACAATAATAAATGCAACGAGACATTAAGCCTTCCTGCCATATGACCATATAACCCTGCTGTGAAGAGCAAACAGATTAGTACATTTTGTAATTAAGGTAGGTCATTCATATCCGAAATAGCTTTGTTTTAAATAAAAAAATTAAACGATGAAGTACTTACCAAGAGAAGTTTTCAGTTCAGCTACTTCATCGTTTGTATGGCTGAAGAGGTATCTCGTTTGTTACAATAATAAATTCAATGAGACATTAAGCCTTCCTGCCATATGACCACATCACCCTGCTGTGAAGAACAACAGGTTAGTACATTTTGTAATTAAGATAGGTCATTCATATCTGAAATAGCTATGTCTCACAATAAAAAATTTAAAATGAAGAAGTACTTACCAAAAGAGAGAAGTTTTGCAGTTCGGATACTACATCGTTTGTATGGCTCTAGAGGTATCTTGTTTGTTACAATAATAAATTCAATGAGACATTAAGCCTTCCTGCCATGTGACCATATCACCCAGCTGTGAAGAGCAAACAGGTTAGTACATTTTGTAATTTAGGTAGGTCATTCATATCTGAAATAGCTGTGTCATACAATAAAAGATATAAAACATGGAAGTACTTACCAAAAGAGAGAAGTTTTACAGTTCGGATACTTCATCGTTTGCATGGCTGAAGAGATGTCTCATCTGTTACAATAATTAATTCAATGAGACATTAAGCCTTCCTGCCATATGACCATATCACCATGCTGTGAAGAGCAAACAGATAAGTACATTTTGTAATTAAGGTAGGTCAATCATATCTTAAATAACTGTGTCTTACAATAAATAATATAAGGATGATGTGACTTACCGAACGAAAGCGCTGGCAGGTCGATAGACACACAATTAAACACAAACATACACACAAAATTCAAACTTTCGCAACAAACAGTTGCCTCATCAGGAGAGAGGGAAGGAGAGGGAAAAATGAAAAAATGTGGATTTTAAGGGAGAGAGTAAGGAGTCATTCCAATCCCGGGAGCGGAAAGACTTACCTTGTGGGAAAAAAACACGGATATACACTCGCACACACACATCCATCCATCCACACATATACAGACACTCGTTAGGTACAATAACAAATTCAATGAGATATTAAGCCATCCTGCCATATGACCATATCACCTTGTTGATATATAGATATATTTTTCCCACGTGGAATGTTTCAATCTATTATATTCAATAAATAATATAAAACGCGGAAGTACTTTCCAAAAGAGAGAAGTTTTGCAGTTCGGATACTTCATCATTTGTATGGCTGAAGAGGCGTCTCCTTTGTTACAATAATAAATAAAATGAGACATTAAGCCTGCCTGCCATATGACCATCTAACCCTTCTGTGAAGAGCAAACAGATTAGTACATTTTGTAATTAAGGTGGGTCATTCATATCTGAAATAGCTGTGTCTCACAATAAAAAATATAAAACGAGGAAGTACTTACCAAAAGAGGGAAGTTTTGCAGTTCGGAAACTTCATCGTTTGGATGGCTGAAAAGGTGTCTCATTTGTTACAAAAAAAATTCAATGAGACATTAAGCCTTCCTGCCATATGACCATATCATATGGTTAGTACATTTTGTAATTTAGGTAGGTCATTGATATGTGAAATAGCTGTATCTTACAATAAAAAATATAAAATGAGCAAGTACTTACCAAAAGAGAGAAGTTTTACAGTTCGGTTACTTCTTCGTTTGTATGGCTCAATAGGTGTCAAGTTTGTTACAATAATAAATTATATGAGACATTAAGTCTTCCTGCCATATGACCATATCATCCTGCTGTGAAGAGCTAACCAATTAGTACTTTTTGTAATTAAGGTACGGCATTCATTTCTGAAATAGCTGTGTCTTAGAGTAAAAATATAAAACGAGGAAGTATTTACCAAAAGAGAGATGTTTTGCAGTTCGGATACTTCATTTTTGTATGGCTGAAGAAGTGCCTCGTTTGTTACAAAAATTAATTCAATGAGACACTAAGCCTTCCTGCCATATGACCATATCACTCTGCTGTGAAGAGCAAACAGGATAGTACATTTTGTAATTTAGGCAGGTCATTCATATCTGAAAATAGTTGTGGCTTACAATAAAAAATATAAAACGAGGAACTACTTACCAAAAAAGAGAAGTTTTGCAGTTCAGATGCTTCATCGTTTGTATGGCTGAAGAGGTGTCTCGTTTGTTACAATAATAAAATCAATGTGACATTAAGCCTTCCTGCCACATGCCCACATCACAATGCTGTAAGAGCAAACAGATTAGTACATTTTGTAATTAAGGTTGGTCATTCATATCTCATATAATTGTGTCTTACAATAAAAAATATAAAACCAGGATGTACTTACTTAAAGAGAGGTGTTTTGCAGTTTGGATACTTAATCTTATGTATGATTGAAGAGATGTGGTATTTGTTACAATAATAAATAAAATGAGACATTAAGCCTTCCTGCCAAATGACCATATCACCCTGCTGTGAAGAACAACAGGTTAGTACATTTTGTAATTAAGGTAGGACATTCATATCTAAAATAGCTATGTCTCACAATAAAAAATTTAAAACAAAGAAGTACTAACCAAAAGAGAGAAGTTTTGCAGTTCGAATAGTTCATCATTTATATGGCTCAAGAGGCGTCTCGTTTGTTACAATAATTAATTTAATGAGACATTAAGCCTTCCTGCCATATGACCATTTAACCCTTCTGTGAAGAGCAAACAGATTAGTACATTTTGTAATTAAGTAGGTCATTCATATCTTAAAAATCTGTGTCTTACAATAACAAATATAAAACAAGCAAGTACTTACAAAAATAAAGAAAATTTCCAGTTCGGATATTTCATTTTTGTGTCGCTGAAAAGGACCCTCGTTAGGTACAATAACAAACTCAATGAGACATTAAGAAATCCTGCCGTATGACCATATCACCTTGCTGTGAAGAGCAAACCGATTAGTACATTTTGTAATTATGGTAGTTCATTCGTATCGGAAATAGCTGTGTCTTACAACAAAAAATAAAGAACGAGGAAGTACTTACAATAAGAGAGAGGTTTTGCAGTTCAGATACTTCATCGTTGTATGGCAGAAGAGGTGTCTCGTTTGTAACAATAATAAATTCAATGATACATTAAGCCTTCCTGCAATATGAAGATATCGCTCTGCTGTGAAGAGCAATAGGGTTAGTACCTTTGTAATTTAGGTAGGTCATTCATATCTGAAACAGCTGCGTCTTACATTAAAAAATATAAAACGAGGAAGTACTTACCAAAAGAGAGAAGTTTTGCAGTACAGATACTTCATTGTTTGTGTGGCTGAAGAGGTGTCTCGTTTGTTACAATAATAAATCTAATGCGTCATTAAGCCTTCCTGCCATATGCCAACACCAACCTGCTCTGAGAAGCAAACAGATCTTGCCATATGATCACATCACCCAGCTGAGAAGAGCTAACAGATTAGTACATTTTGTAATTAAGGTGGGTCATTCATATCTGAAATAGCTGTGTCTCACAATACAAAATATAAAACGAGGAAGTACTTACCAAAAGAGGGAAGTTTTGCAGTTCAGAAACTTCATCGTTTGGATGGCTGAAAAGGTGTCTCGTTTGTTACAAAAAAAATTCAATGAGACTTTAAGCCTTCCTGCCATATGACCATATCATATGGTTAGTACATTTTGTAATTTAGGTAGGTCATTGATATGTGAAATAGCTGTATCTTAGAATAAAAAATTTAAAATGAGCAAGTACTTACCAAAAGAGAGAAGTTTTGCAGTTCGGTTACTTCATCGTTTGTATGGCTCAAGAGGTGTCAAGTTTGTTACAATAATAAATTATATGAGACATTAAGTCTTCCTGCCATATGACCATATCATCCTGCTGTGAAGAGCTAACCAATTAGTACTTTTTGTAATTAAGGTACGGCATTCATTTCTGAAATAGCTGTGTCTTAGAGTAAAAATATAAAACGAGGAAGTACTTACCAAAAGAGAGATGTTTTGCAGTTCGGATACTTCATTTTTGTATGGCTGAAGAAGTGCCTTGTTTGTTACAAAAATTAATTCAATGAGACACTAAGCCTTCTTGCCATATGACCATATCACTCTGCTGTGAAGAGCAAACAGGTTAGTACATTTTGTAATTTAGGCATGTCATTCATATCTGAAAGTAGTTGTGGCTTACAATAAAAAATATAAAACGAGGAACTACTTACCAAAAAAGAGAAGTTTTGCAGTTCAGATGCTTCATCGTTTGTATGGCTGAAGAGGTGTCTCGTTTGTTACAATAATAAAATCAATGTGACATTAAGCCTTCCTGCCACATGCCCACATCACAATGCTGTAAGAGCAAACAGATTAGTACATTTTGTAATTAAGGTCGGTCATTCATATCTCATATAACTGTGTCTTACAATAAAAAATATAAAAAGAGGATGTACTTACTTAAAGAGAGGTGTTTTGCAGTTGGGATACTTAATCTTATGTATGACTGAAGAGATGTCGTATTTGTTACAATAATAAATAAAATGAGACATTAAGCCTTCCTGCCAAATGACCATATCACCCTGCTGTGAAGAACAACAGGTTAGTACATTTTGTAATTAAGGTAGGACATTCATATCTAAAATAGCTATGTCTCACAATAAAAAATTTAAAACAAAGAAGTACTAACCAAAAGAGAGAAGTTTTGCAGTTCGAATAGTTCATCATTTATATGGCTCAAGAGGCGTCTCGTTTGTTACAATACTTAATTCAATGAGACATTAAGCCTTCCTGCCATATGACCATATCACCCAGCTGTGAAGAGGAACCAGATTAGTACATTTCGTAATTCAGGTACGTCATTCATATCTGAAATAACTGTGTCTTACAATAAATAATATAAAATGCACAAGTACTTTCCAAAACAAAGAACTTTTGCAGTTCGGATACTTCATCGTTTGTATGGCTGAAGAGGTGTCTCGTTTGTTACAATAATAAATTCAATGGGACATTAAGCCTTCCTTCCATATGAGGATATCGCTCTGCCGTGAAGAGCGAACAGGTTAGTACCTTTGTAATTTAGGTAGGTCATTCATATCTGAAATAGCTGTGTCTTACAATAAAAAATATAAAACAAGGAAATACTTACCAAAAGAGAGAAGTTCTGCAGTTCGGATACTTCATCGTTTGTATGGCTGAAGAGGTGTCTTTTTGTTACAGTAATAAATTTAATGAGATATTAAGACTTCCTGCCATATGCCAACATAACCCTGCTGTGAAGAGCAAACAGATCAGTACATTTTGTAATTAACGTAGGTCATTCATATCTGAAATAGCTGTCTCTTACGATGAAAAATATAAAACGAGGAAGTACTTACCAAAAGAGGGAATTTTTGCAGTTCGGATACTTCATCTATTGTATGGCTGAAGAGGTGTCTCGTTTGTTACAATAACAAATTCAATGAGACACTAAGCCTTCCTGCCATATGACCATATCACTCTGCTTTAAAGAGCAAGCAGGTTAGCACATTATGTAATTTACGTAGGTCATTCATATCTGAAATAGCTGTGTCTTAGAGTAAAAAATACAAAACGAGGAAGTACTTACTAAAAGAGATAAGTTTTGCACTTCGGATACTCCATTTTTGTGTGGCTCAAAAGGTGTCTCGTTTGTTACAATAATAAATTCCATGAGACATTAACCCTTCCTACTATATGACCATATCACTCTGCTGTGAAGAGGAAAGAAATTAGTACATTCCGTAATTCAGGTAGGTCATTCATCTCTGAAATAGCTGTGTCTTACAATAAAAAATGTATTACAAAGAAGTACATACCAAAAGAGATTACTTTTGCAGTTCAGATGCTTCATCGTTTGTATGGCTGAAGAGGTGTCTCGTTTGTTACAATAAAAAAATTGAATGACACACTAAGCCTTCCTGCCATATGACCATATCACTCTGCTGTGAAGAGCAAACAAGTTAGTACATTTTGTAATTAAGGTAGGTCATTCATATCTAAAATAGCTATGTCTCACAATAAAAAATTTAAGACGAAGAAGTACTTACCAAAAGATCGAAGTTTTGCGCTTCGAATACTTCATCATTTGTATGGCTGAAGATGTGTCTCCTTTGTTACAATAATAAATAAAATGAGTAATTATGGCTTCCTGCCATATGACCGTATAACTCTGCTGTAAAAAGCAAGCAGGTTAGCACATTATAAATTTACGTAGGTCATTAATATCTGTCATAGCTGTGTCTTAGAATAAAAAATATAAAACGAGGAAGTACTTACCAAAAGAAATAAGTTTGGCAGTTCGGATGCTTCACTTTTGTATGGCTGAAAAGGTGTCTCGTTTCTTACAATAATAAATTCAAGGAGACATTAAGCGTTCCTACCATATGACCATATCACTCTGCTGTGAAGAGCAAACAGGTTTGTACATTTTGTAATTATGTATGTCACTCATATCTGAAATAACTGTGTCTTACAATAAATAATATAAAACGAGGAAACACTTTCCAAAAGAGAAAAGTTTTGCAGTTCGGATACTTCATCATTTGTATGGCTGAAGAGGTGTCTCCTTTGTTACAATAATAAACAAAATGAGACATTAAGCCTTCCTGCTAAATGACCATATCACCCTGCTGTGAGTAGCTAACCGAATAGTACATTTTGTAATATAGTTAGGTCATTCATATCTGAAATAGCTGTGTCTTAGAATAAAAAATATAAAACTTGGAAGTACTTACCAAAAGAGAAAAGTTTTGCAGTTCGGATACTTCATGTTTGTGTGGGCTGAAGAGGTCTCTGGTTAGTTACAATAATAAATTCAATGAGACTTGACGCCTTCCTGCTATATGAGCATATCGCTTTGCTGTGAGGAGCAGACAGATTAGTACTTTTTGTAATTCAGGTAGGTCATTATTATCTGACATAGCTGTGTCTCACAATAAAAATTTTAAACGATGAAGTACTTACCAAATGAGATAAATTTATCAGTTCGGGTACTTCATCATTTGTATGGCTGAAGAGGTGCCTCGTTTGTTACAATAATAAATTCAATGAGACATTAAGCCTTCCTGCTACATGACCATACCGCCCTACTGTGATGAGCAAACAGATTAGTAAATTTTTAATTAAGGTAGGTCAGTCATATCTGAGATAGTTGTGTCTTACAATAAAAAATATAAAACAAGGAAGTACTTATGAAAAGAGGGAAGTTTTTCGATTCGGATACTTCATCGTTTGTATGGCTGTAGAAGTGTCTCATTTGTTACAATAATAGATTCAATGAGACATTAAGCCTTCCTGCCACATGCCCACATCACCCTGCTGTGATGAGCAAACAGATTAGTTCATTTTGTAATTAAGGTAGGTTATCATTTCTGAAATAGCTGTGTCTTACAAAAAATATATAAAACGAGGAAGTACTTACAAAAAGAGGGAAGTTTTGCAGTTCGGATACTTCATCGTTCGTGTGGCTGAAGAGGTGTGTCGTTTGTTACAATAATAAATTCAATGAGACATTAAGCCTTCCTGCCATATGACCATATTATATGGTTAGTACATCTTGTAATTTGGGTAGGTCATTGATATGTGAAATATTTGTGTCTTACAATTAAAAATTTAAAACGAGGAAGTACTTACCAAAAGAGAGATGTTATGTAGTTCGGATACTTCATTTTTGTATGGCTGAAGAGGTGCCTCGTTTGGTACAATAACAAATTCAATGAGACATTAAGACTTCCTGCCATATGACCATACCACCCTGCTGTGAAGAACAAACAGATTAGTTAATTTTGTAATTAAGGTAGTTCATTCATATCTGCTATAGCTGTGTCTTACAATAATAAATATAAAACGTGGAAGTACTTACCAAAATAGCGAAGTTTTGCAGTTCGGATACTTCATCGTTTGTATGGCTGAAGAGGTGTCTCGTTTGTTACAATAATAAATTCAATGAGACATTAAGCCTTCCTGCCATATGACCAAATCACTCTGTTGTGAAGAGCAAGCACGTTAGCACCTTATGTAATTTATGTAGGTCATTCATATCGGAAATAGCTGTGTCTTAGAATAAAAAATATAAAAGGAGGACGTATATACCTAAAGAGAGAGGTTTTGCAGTTGGGATACTTAATCTTTTGTAGGGCTGAAGAGGTGTCTTATTTGTTACAATAATAAATGCAATGAGACATTAAGCCTTCCTGCCATATGACCATATCATCCTGCTGTGAAGAGCAAACAGGTTAGTACTTTTTGTAATTTAGGTCGGTCATCCAAATCTGAAATAGCTGTGTCTTACAATAATAAATATAAAACGTGGAAGTACTTACCAAAAGAGTGAAGTTTTGCAGTTCGTATACTTCATCGTTTGTATGGCTGAAGAGGTGTCTCTTTCGTTACAATAATAAACTCAATGTGAGATTAAGCCTTCCTGCCATATGACCATATCACTCAGCTGTGAAGAGTAAACAGGTTAATACATTGTGTAATTTCGGTAGGTCATTCTAATCTGAAATAACTGTGTCTTACATTAAAAAATATTAAACGAGGAAGTACTTACCAAGAGGGAGAAGTTTTGCAGTTTGGATACTTCATCATTTGTATGGCTGAAGAGGTGTCTGGTTTGTTACAATAATAAATTGGTTAGACATTAAGCCTTCCTGCCATATGACCATATCACTCTGCTGTGAAGAGCAAACAGGTCAGTACATTTTGTAATCAAGGTAGGTCATTCATATCTGAAATAGATGTGTCTTACAATAAAAAAATAAAATGAGGAAGTACTTACCAAAAGAGTGTAATTATTCCTCCTATCTACGTAATTCTGTAGTTGTAAATTCGTTCGAGCAATCAATCATTCATGGTAGGAAACACAGTTATAGCTCAGTCACTCAGAATGATCCTGAAATTTTACTTGTTGGAATGAAATCAGGCGATGATTCGTCTTCTCTGCAGGCTCGTGCTTTGCGGCAGTCAGCTAATCTGTACAAATAAAATGCCTCGTAATTTTGGGTGCATTGCACAATCAGTTGGGAAACCTCATATCAAGCGGATATTTGGCTTTGATGAAGTTTAACCTTTTGAAGAAGTAATGGAGCTCTTGGATTATTAAATGCAGGTTCGTATCCAGTCTTTCGGAAGTTGCCTTCTGATTAACAACTACGCAATATATCGATAAATATCATTATTTCTCAGATTTCAATCAGACACCTTTTCTTTGAAGCAGCCATATATATATATATTTCATTTTTAATTGTACAATTTCGTATCCGTTATCTTCTGTCATAAATCTCAATAATCAGATTACAGTTCTTCCAAACCAAGCTCAGGCTAATCGGCACGAAGACAATCTCGGAAGCTCCCTTTCTTTTTTTTTTTTCTAACAACCACCAGAGAGAGTACTACAAAGATTACTTATGCGCTCATAGCATAGCTATTGTATGAACTACTTTTCACATGGATTCTGCGAGTATGAAGATAGAAAATTAGTAAACGTCATTCAAGGGTAGAATCGTATCTGAATAATTCATCGAATATTAAGAGATATTACAATTGCCCCTCGCACCTAGCAAAGTTAATGATAATACACTTTGCGAGCCAACAGAAAAAATTTGTTTGGTTGTTTATTCAAAAGAGGAATATTTTGAATTAGTTGAATTTTACTATAGAGAGTATGGGTAACATGTTAATACAATAAGTTACGAGAATACCTAAGCTGTAGCTTTTACATGTACCGGGGTATACCCGCATCCCATGTACATAACCAGGGAAGATGTAGATTGGTGTAATTACGAAAAAGGTCTACCCATTTGGGAACTGGCCTTCACAGGGAAACCCTGGAAAACCCGGAAGAATAGACCCCAGCTCAGGTATTAAAGAAGATAGGAAAGCCTAAATCCAGTAATTTTGAAATATATAGAAGCTCCATAGATTAGATCGAAGGAAAAGTGCCTCATAGCCAAAAAAAAAAAAAAAAATTACAATATTGCTCAAAAAAAATTTTCAAAATTCTTGTTTCGTCGATGTAGCCCGCGATCTCGTTGTGAAGTCGATGAAACTGGAACACTGGGTGCGGACACCGGGTAGGCGACGTACAGCGTTTGGTGGAGGCGGCACGGAGCACAGGCGATGGCTTGTGGTACAGGATAGAAGCTGGTAACGTGCCGTAGAAACAGAAGGATGATCTCAGGAAGAGATGGTCAGGGACGTGAACATGAAGCAGGTTTAAAGTGGAATAAGAAAAGGCTCTGACCAAATAAATCCCTGGAAGAGAGTGGATTAAGGCAATGAAGTCCATATTTCATCGTTGAACTCAAAATCGGAGTGGATTCTTATATTCTTCCATCTGTACTAGGCTAGAACATCCATCAGTCCTGACAATCGCGAATTTTTTTGTTGTCCTCAATATCAAAGTTGTTTTGCACTACAACTGCTGATTGTCCAAAACATTGCCAAATAGACTGTGGGCATTTAAATTTTGTTGTAGCTCATATCGAATGTATTTCTCTCAAAAAATTTTTTAATCTAATCTTCGTTTTGTTATAGTGCAGGTGGAAGTAGAGCATTGAATCTGTCCGAGGTTTGCTTTCAATTACGAAATTATGAATAAAATTTAAGTTTACACCACATGAAAAATTTTAAACATAGGCATATGACACTGACTCCACAAAAGGAATAATTTGAAAAATTTTCATTATTCTTATAATTAATTGATTTATAGATCCACTTGCAAATAAATATCATTAATGCTGACGTATGTTCATTTAACAAATCATCCATTCGCAGAATCTTCTTCATCCTTTCATGAACATTTATGGAAATATATTTCAACAATTATGTCCATAATATGAAACACACAAACTGCTATTCTTAAAATGTTAATTAAAATTCTTAAATTAATTCTCCTGGTAAAGAAGGCATAATGAACAATCTAAAAATTATAATAATTTTCCCTCGCGCAACCAGAGAGTTTCTGCAATTGTTTGCAACAGTGACATTATCGACTGTTGCTTCATTTCACAGTTCATTTGTTTTCTTGCGCGAACAGTGCACATCATACACACAGCGTATTTACCTACATATCCCACACTGTTCAAGTTTCACACGCAATTCTCACATAAGTGCCGTGTCTTGAGGAAATGTAGATGCACTTTCATTGTATATCACTGTGACTTCTGCTCATAGTCCACACTTACAAACACTAGTAATTAACAAATTCTTCTACCTATCTTAAAATTTTTGTGATAAACTATCACAGGAGTAATCTCACTGTCTCTTAACCTATCACAGGAGTAATCTCACTGTCTCTTAACCTATCACAGGAGTAATCTCACTGTCTCTTAACCTATCACAGGAGTAATCTCACTGTCTCTTAATCTATCACAGGAGTAATCTTACTGTCTCTTAACCTCTAGACAACATAAACTTCTTGATATTTATATACACATTCGACTCATAGTCAAATTCCACTCTAAATTCCTCTCCATAATTGGTATCACAGATCTACGATCCTTCAAAAAATTTCTTAATATCATTATGCGGGAATAATCCCTTTATTCTTTTCGATTCGGGATATGCCAACAAGTATGATCCAGGATTAGGTATATTTACAATAACATATGGTCCGGTATAAATAAGATTCCATTTCATTATGTTCTTCATCAGTTTCGAGGAATGGATGTGTCGCCTCAATAAAACCTTTTCTCCAAGATGAAACGTCTGAATCTGGTGAACCCGTTTATCATATGCCAATTTCCGTTGTATTATCTTTTTAGTTAGATTGAAAAGTGCGAGTCGAATCTTTTCCTCCAATTTTAAATTCTGGTCTTCATACTTTTCTTCCGTTGCCTCCAGGTTTTGGAACGACTAAGAGCAGAGAACAATATGGACTAGTTGATGGCTCAATCAAGTTCCATTCTAACATTCTATTTATCTCCCTTTGAACAGATTGTTTTAAACGCCAGGGGATCGGATAGTGTGTGTAACAGTAAGTCTGATGTGGCTTCACTTGTAGGTGACAAATATACCCTTTAATAATTCCTGGTTTCTCATCAAAAATCTCTTCATATGCCTCTAACAAATAATGAAGCTGCTGCCTTTGTTCTCTGGTAAGCTGATTTGATTCACTAGGTTTTGTCATTGTTGTTTGGTTAAAGTCCTCCTGTTGTATCAAATCCTTTGAAAGCTCCTTCCAACGACCGTTTGTAGTGTCAATTAATTGAATTATGGCACCGCGACAATATTTCTCATGCACCGTTTCCTTTCTATTTAAATCCAGTGCTATCTCTTCTCCATTTAATCTAAATTTAACTATTCCTTCCAAAAAATCAATCTGACAATCGTACTCCTGCATACTCCCAATACCAAGAATACAGTCCACTAATAACTTCTCCACTACAAGGAACGTGCATTTTATTGCTACATTTCCCATTTTCATCTCTAATTGTGTTTGTATTTTGACATTGGGAGAGCGTGCTCCAACAGTTCTGATGATTTTGCAGTTCTGTACTGGCAAAATTGGTTCCTTCTTCTTCCTAATAATTCTCCAAAAAAGAGCGCCTGAGATGACATTGGCGGAAGCAGCCGTGTCTAATATGACATTCGTTGGAACTTCCTCTATTTCAACAAATACTTCCGATACTGGAACACTCGATCTGTCATTATGACACGTTATTAAATCCTTTGTTAACTCTTCAGTCAACAGCTCACCATCATTATATCTTAACAATTGTAATTTTACTGTTTCGCCCCTAACAGATCCCCTGACCACTCCTCCGGGGCACGATGCGGTCATATTTAGTTTTATTGATTGTTGGTCCGATTGGTATTTGTCTCTTCAGCTACTTCAGTGATTATCGGTTGTTGTGGTGAATTCTGTCTATGTTGTCTTGCTTGATTCGTATAATTATTGTTGTTGTTCTGCTGGTGTTGGTAGAACTGTCCTGTGTTGCCATACATTGGATTATATCAATTAAAATTCCTACTGTTCCTAAAATAGCCCCTCGCTGCACCATTACTTAAGTTTCCATTATGGTAATAATTATTGTTTGCATTGTGTCCATTGCTAAGTCTCCTCGGAGAGTGTAGTTGGTTATGATTATTGTTACTGCTACCATTACTGCCATTCCCACTGGAGTTGCAGCTCAGATTCGCTTCTATTGCTCTTCTTTGATATGACATTTCTCTTGCCCTTTTATTGTCCTCCTCAATTATATCAATACGATCAAGCGTAGTCATAAATGAGTCTATATCCTTATCATTTATATATAACAGCTGATTCCTTATACTGGCGGGTAGTCTGGATTTGAGTATTCTAAGTATATCCGGCAAAGGAATCGTTACATCCCAATACAAAGATTTATTAATGTATTTCTCAAAATATCTCTTTAGAGATCCTCTAGAAAATGAAAAAGGCTCAGGATATAATACTTCCTGCCTAAGCCTTTCTTGTACTCCAGCAGACCAATATTTTGCTAGAAAAGCCTGCTCAAATTCTTTGTAACATTTACAAGGAGATGTTTGTTCGGATGCCCACAATGCTCCTGATCCTTGTATATATCCAGATACAAAACTAATCTTTTGCCATTCTGTCCAAGATCGTGGGAATAGACCACTGAAACTTCGAATGAAGACTACAGGATGAACATTCTTTTTGTCAGGGTTAAAGATTTGAAATTGTCTCTGTCTAATCATCTTTTCCTCAACGGTAGTATGATTCCAAAAATCATCCTGTTTGTACTTTTCCCCGTGGCTATCCGTTACATCGAATCTAACTTGTGACGTTCCAGTTCTGTCTACATCGGATCTTGACATGGACGGAATATCACGCACAGATTGAGAGTTTTGTTTCCTACTTCTCGCTGTTTCTAAATCCTCCTGCGAGAGATTTAGTGATCTTTTGATATTTTCTTTCCAACGCGCGAATTCTTTGCCAAGTTGTTCATGAACTTCCTTTAACCCTTTGTTGAAAAAATTCTCCTCGGAACTCACTGAAATTGATTGTAAAGCTACTTTCACAGTTTCTTCTATCGTTTCCGAAGGAAAATTTTGCCGCTCTAATGTCATTTCTGAAAACTTTCCCGCAAGTTCATTCATTCTATGTTCCACTGTCTCCTGTTTTTCCTTCACTTCGTCAAATTGCTTCTTTAGCTTATCTTGGGATTCTATAATTTCTGGTATCATAGCTACGGAACACTGTATGTCCTCTTCAGCTTGTATTACTTGAGGAAACAGTTCTACTTGTTTTTGTATAGTGTCAATTTTGACGGATACATATTCCGTTAGTTCCGCTTTTAATTTACTATTGTTTTCTTGGCATTGTTGGCGGACCTGCTCAAATTGAGCAATAAGATTCTGTTCGGTCCTTTCTCCCTGTTCTTTTATTTCCTGTGTCTGGGTATTTAATCTCTGATCTAATTCGGTAAAGGCTGCTCTTAACTGATTTTGTAATTCTATTTGATTTTCGGCTAATTGATTTTGGAGTTCATTTTGTATAATGGATAAGTCTCGTTTTACCTCCGCTTGGCCTTCGGTTAATAGAAACAACTGTTGCATAATAACAACTCATGTGTCAACAACAGTCTGCAGTCTGATCAGCTGTTGTATGAATGTTTTCTGAACCAGCGTGATTATTTATATTGCTACCGCTAGCCACAACAGCCTCAGAAATGCTATCCGTGGCCACTGCTTCTGTGCAAACAGCTGAAGGCTGTTGCATGTCTCGTTGCTGATTCAATGACATTTTAAATGCCGCTCTAGTCAATACCATTAAATAACTGTCAATATCAGATTCTAATCACTAAATACAGTTTCACATTTACTGTCGTGGACACACTTAACTTTCAAATTATTTCACAGATGGTATAAAGTTCAATGTCCAGATACGAAAATCACACAATATACAGTTCTACAATCTAACTAATATCTGGGAAAAAGTTCTTTCTAAATTGATTTCAAACTATTTTACCTACAGGATAAAAAAATTAGATTTCTCTGGCCTTGTTCTGTAGTCTCGGTGTTGTCCAATAGTTGAAATCGTTTCTTGGTATCAGCAATCCTTTACTATGGGCATCGAATCTCTCTTCAGATTAGTTACCTCTCGTTCTCGTTGGTTTTCATGAAACAAAAAATACATATATTATATAACAATCCAAGAGAGTCCTGTCACACTGGCGCCATTGTAATTTTTCCCCCTTTTGTACGTAATTATGTAGCTCTAAATTCATTCGAGCAATCAATCATTCATGATAGGAAACACAGTCATAGCTCAGTCACTCAAAATGATTCTGAAATTTTACTTGTTAGAATGAAATCAGGCGATGATTCTTCTTCTCTGCAGGATTGTGCTTTGCGGCAGTCTGCTAATCTGTACAAATAAAATGCCTCGTAATTTTGGGAGAGTTGCATAATCAGTCGGAAAACTTCATATCAAGCGGATATTTGGTTTGATGAAGTTTAACCTTCCGAAAAAGTAATGGAGCTCTTGGATTATTAAATGCAGGTTCGTGTCCAGTCTTTCAGAAGTTCGCTTCTGATTTATAACTACGCAACATATCAATAAATATCATTAACTCTCAGATTTCAAATACACACTTTTCTTTGAAGGAGCCATATATATATATATTTTACTTTTAATCGTACAACTTCGTATCCGTTATCTTCTGTCATAAATCTCAATAATCAGATTACAGTTCTTCCAAACCAAGCTCAGGCTAATCGGCACGAAGACAATCTCAGAAGCTCCCCTTTTCCCCTTTCTTTTTTTTTTCCTAACAACCACCAGAGACAGTACTACAAAGAATACTTATGCGCTCATGGCATAGCAATTGTATGAAATACTTTTCACATGGATTCTGCGAGTATGAAGATAGAAAATTAGTAAATGTCATTCAAGGGTAGAATTGTATCTGAATAATTCATCGAATATAAAGAGATATTACAAGAGAGAAGTTTTGCAGTTCGGATACTTCATTTTTGTATGGCTGAAGAAGTGTCTCGTTTGTTACAATAATAAATTCAATGAGACATTAAGCCTTCCTGCCAATGACCATACCACCCTGCTGTGAGGACCAAACAGATTAGTAAATTTTGTAATTAAGGTAGGTCATTCATATCTGAAATAGCTGTGTCTTGCATTAAAAAATATAAAACGTGGAAGTACTTCCCAAAACAGAGAAGATTTGCGGTTCGGGTACTTCATCGTTTGTACGGCTGAGGAGGCGTCTCCTTTGTTACAATAATAAATAAAATGAGATATTAAGCATTCCTGCCATATCACCATATAACCCTTCTGTGAAGACCAAACAGATTAGTACATTTTGTAATGAACTTAGGTCATTCATATCTCAAATATCTGTGTCTTACAATTAAAAACATAAAACGAGGAAGTACTTACAGAAAGAGAGATGTTTTGCAGTTCGGATAGTTCAGTTTTGTGTGGCTGAAAAGGTGTCTCGTTAGTTACTATAAAAAATTCAATGAGACATTAAGCCGTCCTGCCATATGACCATATCACCTTGCTTTGAAGAGGAAACAGATTAGTACATTTTGTAATTAAGGTAGGTCATTCATATCTGAAATAGTTGTGTCTTACAAAAAAAATACAAAAGGAGGAAGTACATACCTGAAGAGAGAGGTTTTGCAGTTGCGTTACTTAATCTTTTGTATGGCTGAAGAGGTGTCTTATTTGTTACAATACAAAATGCCATGAGACATTAAGCCTTCCTGCCATATGACCATATCACTCTGCTGTGAAGACCAAACAGGTTAGTAAATTTTGTGATTTAGGTAGGTCATTCATATCTGAAATAGTTCTGTCTTACAATAAAAAACAGAAAACGAGGAACTACTTACCAAAAGAGAGAAGTTTTGCAGTTCAGATGCTTCATCGTTTGTATGGCTGAGGAGGTGTCTCGTTTGTTACAATAATAAATTCAATGAGACATTAAGCCTTCCTGCCATATGCCCATATCACCCTGATGTAAGAGCAAACAGATTACTACATTTTGTAATTAAGGAAGGTTATTCATATCTGAAATAGCTGTGTCTCACAATAAAAAATTTAAAACGAAGAAGTGCTTGCCAACAGAGAGATATTTTGCATTTCGGATACTTCATCGTTTGTATGGCTCTAGAGGTGTCTTGTTTGTTACAATAATAAACTCAATGAGACATTAAGCCTTCCTGTCATATGACCATATTTTCCAGCTGTGAAGCGCAAACAGGTTAGTACATTTTGTAATTTAGGTAGGTCATTCATGTCTGAAATTGCTGAGTCTTACAATAAAAAATATAAAACGTGGAAGTACTTACCAAAAGAGAGAAGTTTTGCGGATCGGATACTTCATCGTTTGTATGGCTGAAGAGGTGTCTCGTTTGTTACAACAAGTAATTCAATGAGACATTAAGAGTTCCTGCCATATGACCATATCACCATATTGTGAAGAGCAAACAGATTAGTACATTTTGTAATTAAGGTAGGTCATTCATATGTGAAATGACTGTGTCTTACAATAACTAATATAAAACGCGAAAGTACTTTCCAAAAGGGAGAAGTTTTGCAGATCGGATACTTCATCGTTTGTATGGCTGAAGAGGTGCCTCCTTTGTTACAATAATAAATAAATTGTGACATTAAGCCTTCCTGCCATATGACCATATAACCATTCTGTGAAGAGCAAACAGATTAGTACATTTTGTAAATAAGATAGGTCATTCATATCTTAAATATCTGTGTCTTTCAATAAAAAATATAAAACGAGGAAGTACTTACAAAACGAGAGAAGTTTTGCTGTTCGGATACATCATTTTAGTGTGGCTGAAAAGGTCCCTCGTTAGTTACAATAATAAATCCAATGAGACATTAAGCCATCCACACGTATGACAATATCACCTTGCTGTGAAGAGCAAACAGATTAGTACATTTTGTAATTAAGGTAGGTCAATCATATCTGAAATAGCTCTGTTTTACAATAAAAAATATAAAACGAGGCAGTACTTACCATAAGAGAGAAGTTTTGCAGTTCGGATACTTCATCGATTGTATGGCTGAAGAGGTTTCTCGTTTGTTACAATAATAAATGCAATGAGACATTAAGCCTTCCTGCCATATCAGCATATCGCTCTACTGTGAGGAGCAAACAGGTTAGTACTTTTTCTAATTTAGGTAGGTCATTCATATCTCACATAGCTGTGTCTCACAATAAAAATTTTAAACGAGGAAGTACTTACGAAAAGAGAGAAATTTTTCAGTTCGGGTACTTCATCAATTGTATTGCCGAAGAGGTGCCTCGTTTGTTACAATAATAAATTAATTGAGACATTAAGCCTACCTACCGTATGCCCTAATCACTCTGCTGTAAGAGCAAACAGATTAGTACATTTTGTAATTAAGGTAGGTCACTAATATCTGAAATAGCTGTGTCTTACAATAAAAAATATAAAACGAAGAAATACTTACGAAAAAGGAGAAGTTTTAGCAGTTTGGTTACTTCGTCATTTGTATGGCTGAACAGATGTCTCATTTGTTACAATAATAAATTATATGACATTAAGCCTTCCTGCCATATGACCATGTCACCCTGCTGTGAAGAGCAAACAGATTAGTACATTTTGTAACTAAGGTAGGTCAATCTTACCTGAAGTAGCTGTGTCTTACAATTAAAATATAAAACGAGGAAGTACTTACCAAAAGAGATAAGTTTTGCAGTTCGGATACTTAATTTTTGTATGGCTGAAGAGGTGCCTCGTTGGTTCCAATAATAAATTCAATGAGACATAAAGACTTCCTGCCATATGACCATATCACTCTGCTGTAAAGAGCAAGCAGGTTAGCACATTATGTAATTTACGTAGGCCATTCATATCTGAAATAGCTGTGTCTTAGAATAAAAAATATAAACGGAGGAAGTACTTGCCAAAAGAGAGAAATTTTGCAGTTCGGATACTTCATCGTTTGTGTGGCTGAAGAGGTGTCTCGTTTGTTACAATAATAAATTCAATGAGACATTAAGCCTTCCTACCATATGACCATATCACTCTGCTGTGAAGAGCAAACAGGTTAGTAGATTTTGTAATTTAGGTAGGTCATTCACATCTGAAATAGTTGTGTCTTACAATAAAAAATAGAAAACGAGGAACTACTTACCAAAAGAGGTAAGTTTTGCAGTTCAGATGCTTCATCATTCGTATGGCTGAAAGGGGTGTCTCATATGTTACAATAATAAATTCAATGAGACATTAAACCTTCCTGCCATGTGCCCATATCACCTTGCTTCAAGAGCTAACAGATTAGTAGATTTTGAATTTAAGCTAGGTCATTCATATCTGAAATGGCTGTGTCTTACAATAAAAATTTAAAAGCAGGATGTACATACCTGAAGAGAGAGGTTTTGCAGTTGGGATACCTAATCTTTTGTATGGCTGAAGAGGTGTCTTATCCGTTACAATAATAAATGTAGTGAGACATTAACCCTTCCTGCCATATGACCATATCACCCTGCTCTGAAGAGCAAAGAGATTAGTTCATTTTGTAATTAAGGTAGGTCATTCATATCTGAAAAAACTTTGTTTTAAATAAAAAATATAAAACAAGGAAGTACTTGTCAAAAGAGACAAGTTTTGCAGTTCGGATACTTTATCGTTTGTATGGCTGAAGAGGGGCCTCGTATGTTACAATAATAAATGCAATGAGGCATTAAGCCTTCCTGCCAGATGATCATATCACCCTGCTGTGAAGAGCAAACAGGTTAGTACTTATGGTAATTTAGGTAGGTCATTCATATCTGAAATAGATGTGTCTCACAATAAAATTTTTAAACGAGGAAGAACTTATCAAAAGTGGTAAATTTATCAGTTTGGTAACTTCATTGTTTGTATGGCTGAAGAGGTGTTTTGTTTATTACAAAAATACATTTCAGCATGTACCCTGCTGTGAGGCGCAAACAGGTTAGTACAATTTGTAATTAAGGTAGGTCATTCATATCCGAAACAGCCGTGGCTCACAATAAAAAATATAAAACGAAGAAATACTTACCAAAAAGGAGAAGTTTTGCAGTTTGGTTACTTCATCGTTGGTATGGCTGAACAGATGTCACGTTTGTTACAATAATAAATTGTATGACATTAAGCCTTCCTGCCATATGACCATGTCACCCTGCTGTGAAGAGCAAACAGATTAGTACATTTTGTAACTAAGGTAGGTGATAAAAAATATAAAACGAGAAAGTACTTACCGTAAGAGAGAAGTTTTGCAGTTCGGATACTTCACCGTTTGTATGGCTGAAGCGGTGTCTCGTTTGTTACAATAGTTAATTCAATGAGACATTAAGCCTTCCGGCCATATGACCATATCACCCTGCTTTGAAGAGCAAACAGATTAGTACATTTTGTAATTTAGGTAAGTCATTCGTATCTCAAATAGCTGTGTCTTTCATTAAACAATAAAAAACAAGGAAGTACTTACCAAAAGTGAGAAGTTTTGCAATTCGGATACTTCATTATTTCTATGGCTGAATAGGTGTCTTGTTTGTTACAATAATAAATTCTATGAAACATTAAACCTTCCTGCCATATGCCCAAATCACCCTGCTGTAAGAGCAAACAGATTAGTACATTTTGTAATTAAATTAAGTCATTCATATCTGAAATAACTGTGTCTTACAATAAAAAATATAATACGAGGAAGTACTTACCAAAAGAGATATGTTTTGCATTTCACATGCTTCATCGTTTGTATGGCTGAAGAGGTGTCTCGTTTGTTACAATAATAAATTCAATGAGACATTAAGCCTGTCTGCCATAGGCCCAAACCACCCTGCTGTAAGAGCAAACAGATTAGTACATTTTGTACTTAAGGTAGGTCATTCATATGTGAAATAGCTGTGCCTTACAATAAAAAATATAATACGAGGTAGTACTAACCCAAAGAGATAAGTTTTGCAGTTCAGATGCTTCATCGTTTGTATGGCTGAAGAGGTGTCACGTTTAATACAATAATTAATTCAATGAGACATTAAGCCTTCCTGCCATATGACCATATCACCCTGCTTTGTAAAGCAAACAGATTATTACATTTTGTAATTAAGGTAGGTTATTCATTTCTAAAATAGCTTTGTACTAAATAAAAAAAATAAAACGACGAAGTACTTACCAAAACAGAGATGTTTTGCAGTTCGGCGACTTCATCGTTTGTATGGCTGTAGAGGTGTCTCGTTTGTTACAATATATAATACAATGAGACATTAAGCCTTCCTGCCATATGACCATATCATATGGTTAGTAAATTTCGTAATTTAGGTAGGTAATTGATATGTGATATAGCTGTGTATTAAAATAAAAAATATAAAACTAGGAAGTACTTACCAAAATAGAGACTTTTGCAGTTCAATTACTTCATCGTTCGTATGGCTGAAGCGGTGTCTTATATGTTACAATAATAAATACAATGAGACATTAACCCTTCCTGCCATATGATCATATCAACCTGCTATGAAGAGCCAACAGATGAGTATATTTTGTAATTAAGTTAGGTCATTCATATCTGAAATAGCTGTGTCTTACAATAAAAAATGTATTACAAAGAAGTACATACCAAAAGAGATTACTTTTGCAGCTCAGATGCTTCATCGTTTGATTGGCTGAAGAGGTGTCTCGTTTGTTATAATAAAAAAATTGAATGACACACTAAGCCTTCCAGCCATATGACCATATCACTCTGCTGTGAAGAACAAACAAGTTAGTATATTTTGTAATTAAGGTAGGTCATTCTTACCTGAAGTTGCTGTGTCTTACAATAAGATATATAAAAGGAGGAAGTACTTACCGAAAGAGAGAAGTTTTGCAGTTTGGGTACTTCATTTTTGTGTGGCTGAAATGGTGTCTCCTTTGTTACAATAATAAATGCAATGAGACATTAGCCCTTCCTGCCATATGACCATATTACCCTGCTGTGAAGAGCAAACTGATTAGTAAATTTTGTAATTAAGTTAGGTCATTCATATCTGAAATAGCTGTGTCTTACAATAAAGAATATAAAACGTGGAAGAACTTACCAAAAGAGAGAAGATTTGCAGTTCGGATACTTCATCGTTTCTATGGCTGAGGAGGTGTCTTGTTTGTTACAATAATAGATTCAATGATACATCAAGCCGTCCTACCGTATTCCCATATCACCCTGCTGTGAAGAGCAAACAGATCATGGCTGAAGAGGTGTCTCGTTAGTTACAATAATAAATTCAAAGATACATAGAGCCGTCCTACCGTATGCCCACATCACCCTGCTGTGAAGAGCGAACAGATTAGTACATTTTGTAACTAAGTTAGGTCATTCTTACCTGAAGTAGCTGTGTCTTACAATAAAAAATATAAAACGATGAAGTACTTACCAAAAGAGATAAGTTTTGCTGTTTGGATACTTCATTTTTGTATGGCTGAAAAGGTGTCTCGTTTGTTACAATAATAAATTCTATGTGACATTAAGCTTTCCTGCCATATGCCCAAATCACCCTGCTGTAAGAGCAAAAAGATTAGTACATTTTGTAATTAAGGTAGGTCATTCATATCTGAAATAGCTGTGTCTTACAATAAAAAATATAATACGAGGAAGTACTTACCAAAAAAGGTATGTTTAGCATTTCACATGCTTCATCGTTTGTATGGCTGAAGAGGTGTCTCGTTTGTTACAATAATTAATTCACTGACACATTAAGCCTTCCGGCCATATGACCATACCACCATGCGTTGAAGAGCAAACAGATTAGTACATTTTGTAATTAAGGTAGGTTATTCATATCTGAAATAGCTTTGTTTTAAATTAAAAAAATAAAACGACGAAGTACTGACCAATACAGAGAAGTTTTGCAGTTCGGCTACTTCATCGTATGAATGGCAGAAGAGGTGTCTCGTTTGTTACAATAATAAATTCTATGAGACATTTAGCATTCCTGCCATATGACCATGTCACCCTGCTGTGAAGAGCAAACAGATTAGTACATTTTGTAATTAACATAGGTCATTCTTATCTGAAATAGCTCTGTTTTACAATAAAAAATATAAAACGAGGAAGTACTTACCATAAGAGATAAGTTTTGCAGTTCGGATACTTCATCGCTTGTATGGCTGAAGAGGTTTCGCGTTTGTTACAATAATAAATTCAATGAGACACTAAGCCTTCCTGCCATATGAGCATATCACTCTACTGTGAGGAGCAAACAGGTTAGTACTTTTTGTAATTTAGGTAGGTCATTCATATCTCACATAGCTGTGTCTCACAATAAAAATTTTAAACAAGGAAGTACTTACCAAGAGAGAGAAATTTATCAGTTCGGGTACTTCATCATTTGTATTGCCGAAGAGGTGCCTCATTCGTTACAATAATAAATTAATTGTGACATTAAGCCTTCCTACCATATGCCTTAATCACTCTGCTGTAAGAGCAAACAGATTAGTACATTTTATAATTAAGATAGGTCACTAATACCTGAAATAGCTGTGTCTTACAATAAAAAATATTATAAGAGGAAGTACTTACCAAAAGAGAGAAGTTTTGCAATTCGGATACTTCATCGTTTGTATGGCTGAATAGGTGTCTCGTTTGTTACAATAATAAATTAAATGAGACATTAAGCCTTCCTGCCATATGACCATGTCACCCTGCTGTGAAGAGTTAACCGATTAGTACATTTTGGAATTAAGGTAGGGCACTCATATCTGAAATAGCTGTGTCTTGGAATAAAAAATGTAAAACGAGGAAGTACTTACTGAAAGAGAGAAGATTTGCAGTTCAGATGCTTCATCGTTTGTATGTTTAAAGAGGTGTCTCATTTCTTACAATAATTAATTCAATGTGAGATTAAGCCGTCCTGCCATATGACCATATCACCCTGCTTTGAAGAGCAAACAGATTAGTACATTTTGTAATTTAGGTAGGTCTACGTATCTGAAATAGCTGTGTCTTTCAAAAAACAATAAAAAACGAGGAAGTACTTACCAAAAGTGAGAAGTTTTGCAGTTCGGATACTTTATGATTTCTATGGCTGAATAGGTGTGTCGTTTGTTACAATAATTAATTCAATGAGACATTAAGAGATCCTGCCATATGACCATATCACCATATTGTGAAGAGCAAACAGATTAGTACATTTTGTAATTAAGGTAGAGGTCATTGATATCTGAAATAGCTCTGTCTTACAATAAAAAATATAAAACGAGGAAGTACTTACCATAAGAGAGAAGTTTTGGAGTTCGGATACTTCATCGTTTGTGTGGCTGAAGAGGTGTTTTGTTTGTTACAAAAATATATTCGATGAGACATTAAGCCATCCTGCCATTTGACCATATACCCTGCTGTGAGGCACAAACAGGTTAGTAGAATTTGTAATTAAGGTAGGTCATTCATATCCGAAATAGCTGTGTCTTACAATAAAAAATATAAAAAGAAGAAATACTTACCAAAAAGGAGAAGTTTTGCAGTTTGGTTACTTCATCGTTTGTATGGCTGAACAGATGTCACGTTTGTTACAATAATAAATTGTATGACATTAAGCCTTCCTGCCATATGACCATGTCACACTGCTGTGAAGAGCAAACAGATTAGTACATTTTGTAACCTGAAGTACCTGTGTCTTACAATAAAAAATATAAAATGAGGAAGTACTTACCAAAAGAGATAAGTTTTGCAGTTCGGATGCTTAATTTTTGTATGGCTGAAGAGGTGCCTCGTTTGTTACAATAATAAATTCAATGAGACATTAAGGCTTCCTGCCATATGACCATATCACTCTGCTGTAAAGAGCACGCAGGTTAGCACATTATGTAATTTACGTAGGCCATTCATATCTGAAATAGCTGTGTCTTAGATTAAAAAATATAAAAGGAGGAAGTACTTGCCAAAAGAGAGAAATTTTGCAGTTCGGATACTTCATCGTTTGTATGGCTGAACAGATGTCTCGTTTGTTACAATAATAAATTAAATGAGACATTAAGCCTTCCTGTCATATGACCATGTCAACCTGATGTGAAGAGCTAACCAATTAGTACATTTTGGAATTAAGGTAGGGCACTCATATCTGAAATAGCTGTGTCTTGGAATAAACAATATAAAACGAGGAAGTACTTACTGAAAGAGAGAAGATTTGCAGTTCAGATGTTTCATCGTTTGTATGTTTAAAGAGGTATCTCGTTTGTTACAATAATAAAATTCTATGAGACATTAAGACTTCCTGCCATATGAATATATCGCTCTTCTGTGAAGGGCAAACAGGTTAGGACTTAATGTAATTTAGGTAGGTCATTCATATATGAAATAGCTGTGTCCCACAATAAAAATTCCAAACGAGGAAGTACTTACCAAAAGAGAGATATTTATCACTTCGGGAACTTCTTCACTTGTATGGCTGAAGAGGTGCCTTGTTTGTTACATTAATAAATTAATTGAGACGTTAAGCCTACTTACCATATGCCCAAATCACTCTGCTGTAAGAGCAATCAGATTAGTACATTTTGTAATTTAGTTAGCTCATTCATATCGGAAGTAGCTGTGTCTTACAATAAAAAATATACAACGAGGAAGTACTCACCAAAAGAGAGAAGTTTTGAAATTTCGGATACTTCATTGTTTGTATGCCTGAAGATGTGTCTCATTTCTTACAATAATAAATTGAATGAGACATTAACCCTTCCAGACATATGACCATATCACCCAGCTGTGATGAGCAACCAGATTAGTAAACTTTGTAATTGAGGTAGGTCATTCATATCTGAAATAGCTGTGTCGTACAATAAAAAATATAAACCAAGGAAGTTATTACCAAAAGAGATAAGTTTTGCAGTTCGGATACTTCATCGTTTGCATGGCTGAAGAGGTGTCTCGTTTGTAACAATAACAAACTGAATGTGACATTAAGCCTTCCTGCGACTTCACCATATCACCCAACTGTGAAGAGCAAACAGGTTAATACATTTTGTAATTTAGGTAGTTCATTCGTATCTGAAATAGCTGTGTCTTACAATAAAAAATATAAAACGAGGATGTACTTTCCAAAAGAGATAAGTTTTGCAGTTCGGATACTTCATCGTTTGCATGGCTGAAGAGGTGTCTCGTTTGTTACAATAACAAATTGAATGAGACATTAAGCCTTCCCGCCATATCACCATATCACCCAACTGTGAAGAGCAAACAGGTTAATACATTTTGTAATTTAGGTAGGTCATTCATATCTGAAATAGCTGTGTCTTACAATAAAAAATACAAAACGAGTAAGTATTTACCAAAAGAGAGAAGTTTTGCAGATCGGATACTTCATCATCTGTATTGTTGAAGAGGTGTCTCGTTTGTTACAATAATAAATTCAATGAGACTTTAAGCCTTACTGCCATATGCCCATATCACCCTGCTGTGAAGGTCAAACTGTTTAGTACATTTTGTAACTAAGGTAGCTCATTCATATCTGAAATAGCTGTGTCCTACATGAAAAAATATAAAACGAGGAAGTACTTACCAAAAGAGAGAAATTTCGCAGTTCGGATACCTCATGGTTTGTATGGCTGAAGAAGTGTCCTGTTTGTTACAATAATAAATTCGATGAGACACTAAGCCTTCCTGCCATATGACCATATCAAACAGCTGTGAAGAGGAAACAGGTTAATACATTTTATAATATCGGTATGTCAATCGAATCTGAAATAGCTGTGTCTTACATAAAAAAATATAAAACGGGAAGTACTTACCAAAGGAGAGATGTATTGCAGTTCGGGTACTTCATCGTTTGTATGTCTGAAAAGGTGTCTTGTCTGTTACAATATTAAATTCAATGAGACATTAAGCCTTCCTGCCATATGACCATATAACCCTATTGTGAAGAACAAACAGATTAGTACATTTTGTGATTAAAGTTAGGTCATTCATATCTTAAATATCTGTGTTTTACAATGAAAAATATAAAACATGGAATTACTTATAAAAAGAGAGTAATTTTGCAGTTCGGATACTTCATTTTTGTGTGGATGGAAAGGTGTCTCGCCTGTTGCAATAATAAATTCAATGAGACATTAAGCCTTCCTGTCATATAAGTATTTCACCCCGCTGTGAAGAGTAAACAGATTAGTACATTTTGTTATTAAGATAGGTCGTTCATATCTGAAATATCTTTGTTTCAATTTAAACAAATAAAATGATGAAATACTTACCAAAAAAGAGAGGATTTGCATTTCGCCTCCTTCGCCGTTTGTTTGGCTGCAAAGGTGTCTCGTTTGTTACAATAATAAATTTAATGAGACATTAAGACTTCCTGACATATAACCACATCACCCTGCTGTGAAGAACAACAGGTTAGTACATTTTGTAATTAAGGTAGGTCACCCATATCTGAATGAGCTATGTCTCACAATACAAAATTTAAAACCAAGAAGTACTTACCAAAAGAGAGAAATTTATCAGTTCAAGTACTTTACCGTTTGTAAGGCTGAAGAGGTGTCTCGTTTGTTACAATAATAAATTCAATGAGAGATTAAGCGTACCTGCCATATGCCCAAATCACGCTGCTGTAAGAGCAAACACATTAGTAAATTTTATAATTAAGGTAGGTCATTCATATCTGAAATAGCAGTGTCTGACAATAAAAAATATAAATCGAGGAACGACCTACCAAAAGAGAGAAGTTTTGCAGTTCGGATACTTCATTGTTTCTATGGCTGAATAGGTGTCTCGTTTGACACAATAATAAATTCAATGAGACATTAAGCCTTCCTGCCATATGACATTTCACCCTAATGTGAAGAGCAAACACGTTAGTATATTTTGTAATTGAGATAAGTCATTCATATCTGAAATAGCTGTGTCTTACAAAAAAGAATAAAAAAAGAAGTAGTACTTACCAAAAGTGAGAAGTTTTGAAGTTCGGAGACTTCATCGTTTGAAAGGCTGAAGAGGTACCTCGATTGTTAGAATAATAAATACAATGAAACATTAAGCCTTCCTGCCATATGACCATATCACCCTGCTGTCAAGAGCAAACAGATTTGTACTCTTTGTAATTGAGGTAGGTCATAAATATCTGAAATAGTTGAGTCTCAGAATAAAAAATATAAAACGAGGAAGTACTTACGAAAAGAGAGAAGATTCGCAGTTCGTGTACTTCATCGTTTGTATGGCTGAAGAGGTGCCGCATTTGTTACAATAACAAATTCAATGAGACATTAAGCCTTCCTGCCATATGACCATATCATATGGTTAGTACATTTGGTAATTTAGGTAGGTCATTGATATCTGAAATAGCTGTGACTTACAATAAAATATATAAATCGAGGAAGTACTTACCAAAAGAGAGAAGTTTTGCAGTTCGGATACTTCATCGTTTGCATGGCTTAAGATGTGTCTCATTTGTTACAATAATAAATTCAATGACACATTAGTCCTTCCTTCCATCCTACCATATCACTCTGCTGTGAAGAGCAAACAGGTTAGTACTTTTTGTAATTTGTGTAGGTCATCCATTTCTGAAATAGCTGTGTCTTACAATAAAAAATATAAAACGAGGAACTACTTAACAAAAGATACAAGTTTTGCAGTTCGGATACTTCATCGATTGTATAACTGAAGAGGTGTCTTGTTTGTTACAATAATAAATTCAATAGGACATCAAGCCTTCCTGCCATATGCTTAAATTACTCCGCTGTAAGAGCAAACAGATTAGTACATTTTGTAATTAAGGTAGGTCATTCATATCTGAAATAGCTGTGTCTTACAATAAAAAATATAAAACGAGGAAGTACTTACCAAAACCGTGAAGTTTTGCACTTCAGATACTTCATCGTTTGTATGTCTGAAGAGGTGTATCATTTGTTACAATAATAAATTTAATGAGACATTAAGCCTTCCTGCCATATGACCACATCACCCTGATGTGAAGAGCAAGCTGGTTAGTATATTTTGTAATTTAGGTAAGTCATTCACATATGAAATAGCTGTGTCTTACAAAAAAAAAAAAAAAAAAAAAAACGAAGAAGTACTTACCAAAAGATAGAAGTTTTGCAGTTCGTATACTTCATCGATTGTATTGCTGAAGCGGTGTCTTGTTTGTTACAATAAAAAAGTCAATGACACATTAAGCTTTCCTGCCATATGCCAAAATCACTCTGCTGTACGAGCAAACAGATTAGTACATTTTGTGATTAAGGTAGGTCACTCATATCTGAAATAGCTGAGTCTTACAATAAAAAACATAAAATGAGGAAGTACTTACTAAAAGAGAGAATTTTGGCAGATCGGACACTTTGTCGTTTGATGGCTGAAGAGGTTCCTCGATTGTTACGATAATAAATACAATGAGACTATAAGCCCCCCTGCCATATGACCATATCACCCTGCTGTAAAGAGCAGACAGATTTGTACATTTTGTAATTAAGGTAGGTTATAAATATCTGAAATAGTTGTGTCTCAGAATAAAAAATATAAAACGATGAAGTACTTATGAAAATAGAGAAATTTTGCAGTTCGGATACTTCATCGTTTGTATGGTTGAAGAGGTGCCTCATTAGTTACAATAATAAATTAAATGAGACATTAAGCCTTCCTGCCTTATGACCATATCATATGGATTGTACATTTTGTAATTTAGGTAAGTCATTCATATCTGAAATAGCTGTGTCTTACAAAAAACAATAAAAATCGAGGTAGTACTTACCAAGAGACAGAAGTTGTGCAGTCCAGATACTTCATCGTTTGTTTGGCTGAAGAGGTGTCTCGTTTGTTACGATAATAAATACAATGAGACATTTAGCCTGCCTGCCATATGACCATATCATCCAGCTGTGAAGAGCAAACAGATTAGTACATTTTGTAATTTAGGTAAGTCATTCATATCTGAAATAGCTGTGTCTTACAAAAAACCGTAAAAATCAAGGAAATACTTACCAAGAAAGAGAAGTTTTGCAGTTCGGATACTTCATCGTTTGTATGGCTGAAGAGGTGTCTCATTTGTTACAATAATAAATTCAATGAGACATGAAGCCTTCCTGCCATAAGACCAAATAACTCTGGTGTAAGAGCAAACAGATTAGTACTGTTTGAAATTAAGGTAGGTCATTCATATCTGAAATTGCTGTGACTTACAATAAAAAATATAAAACGAGGAAGTACTTACAAAAAGAGAGAAGTTTTGCAGTTCGATTACTTCATCGTTTGTGTGGCTGAAGGGGTGTGCCGTTTGATACAATAATAAATTAAATGTGACATTAAGTCTTCCTGCCATATGACCATATCACCCTGATGTGAAGAGCAAACCGATTAGAACATTTGTAATTAAGGTAGGTCATTCATATCGGAAAAAGCTTTGTCTTACAATAAAATATATAAAACGAGGAAGTACTTACCAAAAGAGAGAACTTTGGCAGTACGGATACTTCATCGTTTGAATGGCTGAAGTGGTGTCTCGTTTGTTACAATAAGACATTCAATGAAACATGAAGCCTTCCTCCCATTTGACCATATCTCCCTGCTGTGAAGAGCAAACCGATTAGAACATTTGTAATAAAGGTAGGTCATTCATATCTGAAATAGCTTTGTCTTGCAATAAAAAATATAAAACGAGGAAGTACTTACCAAAAGAGAGAAGATTTGCATTTCGGATACTTCATCGTTTGTATGGTTGAAAGTGTGTCTCTTTTGTTACAATTATAAATTCAAAGAGACATTAAGAATTAATGCCATATGCCCAAATAACATTGCTGTAAGAGCAAACAAATTAGTACATTTTGTAATTAAGGTAGGTCATTGATATCTGAAATAGCAGTGTCTTACAATAAAAAATATAAAATGAGGAAGTACTTACGAAAAGAGAGAAATATTGCAGTTCGGCTACTACATCGTTCGTATGGCTGAAGAGGTGTGCCGTTTTATACAATAATAAATTAAATGAGACATTAAGCCTTCCTGCCATATGAGCATATCACCCTGATGTGAAGAGCAAACCGATTAGAACACTTGTAATTAAGGTTGGTCATTCATATCTGAAATAGCTGTGTCTTACTATAATAAATATAAAATGAGGAAGTACTTACCAAAAGAGAGATGGTTGGCAGTTCGGACACTTCGTCATTTGTATGGCTGAAGATGTGTCTCGTTTGTTACAATAATAAATACAATGAGACATTAAACCTTCCTGCTATATGACCATATCACCCAGCTGTGAGGGGCAAACTGGTTAGTACATTTTGTAAATTAGGTAAGTCATTCATATCTGAAATAGCTGTGTCTTACAAAAGACAATAAAAATCGAGGAAGTACTTTCCAAAAGAGAGAACTTTGGCAGTTCAGATACTTCATCGTTTGTATGGCTGAAGAGGTGTCTCGTTTGTTACAATAATACATTCAATGAAACATTATCCCTTTCTGCCGCATAACCATATCACTCTGCTGCAAAGAGCAATCAGGTTTGTTCTTTTTATTTAATTACGTAGGACATTCACATCTGAAATAGCTGTGTCTTACAATAAAAAATATGAGACGTGGAAGTACTACCAAAATATAGAAGTTTAATAGTTCGGATACTTCATCGATTGTATGGCTTGAGAGGTGTCTTGTTTGTTACAATAATCAATTCAATGATACATTAAGCCTTCCTGCCAAATGCCAAAATCACTCTGCTCTATGAGCAAACTGATTAGTACGTTTTGTAATTAAGGTAGGTCATTCATATCTGAAATGGTTGTGTCTTACAATAAAAAATATAAAACGAGGAAGTACTTACCAAACGAGAGAAGTTTGGCAGTTCGGACACTTAATTGTTTGTATGGCTGAAGGGGTGCCTCCATTGTTACAATAATAAATTCAATGAGACATTAAGCCTTCCTGCCATATGCCCAAATCACATTGCTGTAAGAGCAAACAAATTAGTACATTTTGTAGTTAAGGTAGGTCATTCATATCTGAAATAGCTGTGTCTTACAATAGAAATATAAAATGAGGAAGGACTTATGAAAAGAGAGAAGTTTTGCAGTTCGGTTGCTGCATCGTTTGTATGGCAGAAGAGTTGGGCCGTTTGATAAAATAATAAATTAAATGAGACATTAAGCCTTTCTGCCATATCACCATATCACTCTGCTGTAAGAGCAAACAGACTAGTATGTTTTGTAATCAAGGTAGGTCATTCATGTCTGAAATAGCTGTCTCTTACAATAAAAAATGTAAAACGAGGAAGTACTTACCAAAAGAGAGATGTTTGGCAGTTCGAACACTTCATCGTTTGTATGGTGGAAGAGGTGCCTCGATTGTTACAATAATAAATACTACGAGATATTAAGCCTTCCTGCCATATGACCGTATCACCCTGCTGTGAAGAGCAAACAGGTTAGTACATTTTGTATTTTAGGTAGGTCATTCAAATCTGAAATAGCTGTACGTTACAAAAAACAATAAAAACCAAGGAGGTACTTACCAAAAAAGATAAGTATTGCAGTTCGGATACTTCATCGTTTGTATGGTTGAAGGTGTGTCTTTTGTTACAATTATAAATTCAATGAGTCTTACCGCTATATGCCGAAATCACATTGCTGTAAGAGGAAACAAATAGTACATTTTGTATTTAAGGTAGGTCATTCATATCCGAAATGGCTGTGGGTTACAATAAAAATGTAAAACGAGGAAGTACTTAGCAAAAGAGAGAAGTTTGGCAGTTCGGACACTTCATCGTTTGTATGGCTGAAGAGGTGCCTCGATTGTTACCATAATAAACACAACGAGAAATTAAGCCTTCCTGCCATATGACAATATCACCCTGCTGTAAAGAGCAAGCAGATTTGTAGATTTTGTAATTTAGGTAGGTCATAAATATCTGAAATAGCTCTGTCTAAGAATAAAAAATATAAAACGAGGAAGTACTTAGCAAGAAAGAGAAGTTTAGCATTTCGGATACTTCATTGTTTGTATGGCTGAAGAGGTGCCTCGATTGTTACAATAATAAATTCAATGAGACATTATGCCTTCCTGCCATATGACCATATCACCCAGCTGAGAAGAGCAAACAGGTTGGAACATTTTGTAATGTCGGTAAGTCATTCATATCTGAAATAGCTGCGTCTTACAAAAAACAATACAAATTGAGGAAGTACTTACCAAAAGAGAGAAGTTTTGCAGTTCGGAAACTTCATTGTTTGTATTGCTGCAGAGATGTCTCGTTTGTTACAATAATGAATTCAATGAGACATTAAATCCTACTGCCATATGCCCAAATCACCCTTCTGTAAGAGCAAACAAATTAGTACATTTTGTAATTAAGGTAGGTCATTCATATCTGAAATAGCTGTGTCTTACAATAAAAAATATAAAACGAGGAAGTACTTACCAAAAGAGAGAAGTTTTGCATTTTGTATACTTCATCCTTTGTATGGCTGAAGAGGTATCTCGTTTGTTACAATAATAAATTCAATGGTACATTAAGACTTCCTGCCATATGCACAAATCATCCTGCTGTAAGAGCAAATAGATTCAGGCATTTTGTAATTAAGGTAGTTCATTCATATCTGAAGTAGCTGTGTCTTACAATAAAAAATATAAAACGAGGAAGTACTTACGAAAAGAGAGAAATTTTGCAGTTCGGTTACTTCATCGTTTCTATGGATGATGAGATGTGCCTTTTGATACAATAATAAATTAAATGAGACATTAAGCCTTCCTGCCGTATCCCATATCACCCTTATGTGAAGAGCAAACCGATTAGAACATTTGTAATTAAGGTTGGTCATTCATATCTCAAATAGCTGTGACTTACAAAAAAAAATATGAAACGAGGATGTACTACCAAAAGACAGAAGTTTTATAGTTCGGATACTTCATCGATTGTTTGCTGGAGAGGTGTCTTGTTTGTTTCAATAATAAATTCAATGAGACATAAAGTTTTCCTGCCATATGCTTAAATCACTCTGTTGTAAGAGAAACTGATTATTACGGTTTGTAATTTAGGTAGGTCATTCATATCTGAAATGGCTGTGTCTTACAATAAAAAACTTAAAACGAGGAAGTACTTACCAAAAGAGAGAAGTTTGGCAGTTCGGACACTTAATTGTTTGTATGTCTGAAGAGGTGCCTCGATTGTTACAATAATAAATACAATGAGACATTAAGCCTGCCTGACATATGACCATATCACCCTGCTGTGAAGAGCAAACAGATTTGTAATTAAGGTGGGTCATAAATATCTGAAATAGCTGTGTCTCAGAATAAAAAAAATTAAATGTGCAAGTACTTACCAAAAGATAGAAGTTTTGCAGTTCAGATACATCATCGTTTGTATGGCTGAAGAGGTGTCTCGCTTGTTACAATAATAAATTCAATGAGACATTAAGCCATCTTTCCATATGCCCAAATCACCCTCCTGTAAGGGCAAAGAGATTAGTACATTTTGTAATTAAGGTAGGTCATTCATATCTGAAAAATTGTGTCTTACAATAAAAAATATAAAACGAGGAAGTACTTACGAAAAGAGAGAAGTTTTGCACTTCGGTTACTTCGTCGTTTGTGTGGCTGAAGAGGTGTGCCGTTTGATACAATAATAAATTAAATGAGACAGTAAGCCTTTCTGCCATATGACCATATCACCCTGATGTGAAGAGCAAACCGATTCGTACATTTGTAATCAAGGTAGGTCATTCATATCTGAAATAGCTGTGTCTTACAATAAAAAATATAAAACGGGGAAGTACTTACCAAAAGAGAGAAGTTTTGCATTTTGGATACTTCATCGTTTCTATGGCTGCAGAGGTGTCTCGTTTGTTACACTAATAAATACAATGAGACATTAAGCCTTCCTGCCATATGACCATATCACCCACCTGTGAAGAGCAAACAGGTTAGTACATTTTGTAATTTAGGTATGTCATTCATATCTGAAATAGCAGTGTCTTACATTGAAAAATATAAAACCAGGAAGTACTTACCAAAAGAGAGAAGTTTTGCAGTTCGGATACTTCATTGTTTGTATGCCTGAAGAGGTGTCTTGTTTGTTACAATAATAAATTCATTGAGACATTAATCCTTCTTGCCATATGAAAAAATCATCCTGCTGTAAGAGCAAACAGATTTGTACATTTTGTAATTAAGGTAGGTCATAAATATCTGATATTGCAGTGTCTCAGAATAAAAAATATAAAACGAGGAAGTACTTAACAAAAGATGGAAGTTTTGCAGTTCGGATACTTCATCGATTGTATGGCTGAAGAGGTGTCTCGTTTGATACAATAATAAATCCAATGAGGCATTAAGCGTTCCTGCTATATGACCATATCATATGGTTAGTACATTTTGTAATTTAGGTAGGTCATTGACATCTGAAATAGCTGTGTCTTACAATAAAAAGTATAAAACGAGGAAGTATTTACCAAATGAGAGAAGTTTTGCAGTTGGGATACTTCATCATTTGTATGGCTGCAATGGTGTCTCGTTTGTTACAATAATAAATACAATGAGATATTAAGCCTTCCTGCCATATGATCATATCTCCCAGCTGTGAAGAGCAAACAGGTTAGTACATTTAATAATTTAGGTTAGGCATTCATATCTGAAAGAGTTGTGTCTTACAAAAAACAATAAAAATCAGGAAGTACTTACCAAAAGAGAGAGGTTTTGCAGTTCGTATACTTCATCGTTTGTATGGCTGAAGAGGTGTCTCATTTGTTACAATAACAAATACAGTGAGACATTAAGCCATCGTGCCATATGACCATATCACCCAGCTGTGAAGAGCAAACAGGTTAGTACATTGTGTAATTTAGGTAAGTCATTCATATCTGATATGGCTGTGTCTTACAAAAAACAATAAAAATCGAGGAACTACTTACAAAAAGAGAGATGTTTAGCAGTTCGGATACTTCATTGTTTGTATGGCTGAAGAGGTGTCTCATTTGTTACAATAATAACTACAATGAGACATTAAGCATTCCTGACATATGCAAAATTCATCCTGCTGTAGGAACAAACAGATTAGTACATTTTGTGAATAAGATAGGTCACTGATATCTGAAATAGCTGTGTCTTACAATAATAAATATAAAATGAGGAAGTACTTACGAAAAGAGAGAAGTTTTGCAGTTCGGATACTTCATCGTTTGTGTGGCTGAAGAGGTGTGCCGTTTGATACAATAATAATTTTGTGAGACATTAAGCCTTCCTGCCATATGGCCATATCACCCTGATATGAAGAGCAAACAGGTTAGTACATTTAGTAATTTAGGTAGGTCATTCAGATCTGAAATAGCTGTGTCTTACATTGAAAAATATAAAACCTGGAAGTACTTACCAAAAGAGAGAAGTTTTGCAGTTCGGATACTTCATTGTTTGTACGGCTGAAGAGGTGTCTCGATTGTTAAGATAAAAAATACAATGAAAGATAAAGCTTATCTTCCATATAACCATATCACTCTGCTGTGAAGAGCAAAAAGGTTAGTACTTATTTTAATTTACGTAAGTCTTTCATATCAGAAATAGCAGTGTCTTAGAAAAAGAATTTAAACAAGGAAGTAATTACCAAAAGATAGAAGTTTTGCAGTTCGGATATTTCATCGATTGTATGGCCGAAGACGTGTCTTGTTTGTTACAATAAGAAATTCAATGAGACATTAAGCCTTCCTGCCATATGCCAAAATCTTTCTGCTGTAAGAGCAAGAGATTAGTACATTATGTAATTAAGGTAGGTCATTCATATCTAAAATAGCTGTCTCTTACAATAAAAAATATAAAACGAGGAAGTACTTACCAAAAGAGAGATGTTCGGCAGTTCGGACATTTCACCGTTTGTATGGCTGGAGAGGTAGCCTTGATTGTTACAATAATAAATACAATGAGACCTTAAGCCTCTCTGCCATATGACCATATCACTCTGCTGTGAAGAGCAAACACATTTGTACATTTTGTAATTAAGTTGCGTTACAAATATCTGAAATAGCTGTGTCTAAGAATTAAAAATATAAAAAGAGGAAGTACTTACCAAAAGAGAGAAGTTTTGCAGTGCGGACACTTCATCGTTTGTATGGCTGAAGAGGTGCCTCGATTGTTACAATAATAAATTCATTGACACATTAAGCCTTCTTACCATATGACCATATAACCCTGCTGCGAAGAGCAAACTGATTAGTACATGATGTAATTAAGGTAGGTCTTTCATATCTGAAGTAGCTGTGTCCTACTATATAAAATACAAAACGAGGTATTACTTACCAAAAGAGAGAAGTTTTGCAGTTGGGGTACTTCATCGTTTGTATGGCTGAAGAGGTGTCTCGTTTGTTAGAATAATAAATTCAAAGAGACATTAAGCCTTCCAGCCATATGCCCTTATCAACCTGCTGTGAAGAGCAAACACATTAGTTCATTTTGCAATTAAGGTAGGTCATTCATATCTGAAATAGTAATTTCTCTCAATTAAAAATATAAAACGAGGAAGTACGTACGAAAATTGAGAAGTTTTGCAGTTCAGATACTTCATTGTTTGTATGGCTGAAAGGGTGTGTCGTTTGTTACAATAATAAATTCAATGAGACATTAAGGCTTCCTCCCATTAAACCTTCCTGCTATATGACCATATCACCCAGCTGTGAGGGGCAAACTGGTTAGTACATTTTGTAAATTAGGTAAGTCATTCATATCTGAAATAGCTGTGTCTTACAAAAGACAATAAAAATCGAGGAAGTACTTTCCAAAAGAGAGAACTTTGGCAGTTCAGATACTTCATCGTTTGTATGGCTGAGGAAGTGTCTCATTTGTTACAATAATAAATTCAATGAGACATTAAGCCTTCCTGCCTTATGACCATATCACCCTGCTGAGAAGAGCAAACAGATTTCTACAATTCGTAATTAAAGTAGGTCATAAATATCTGATATAGCTGTGTCCCAGAACAAAAAATATAAAACGTTCAAGTACTTATGAAAAGGGAGAAGATTAGCAGTCCGGTTACTTCATCGTTTGTATGGCTTGAGAGGTGTGCCATTTGATACAGTAATAAATTAAATGAGACATTAAGTCTTCCTGCTATATGAGCATATCGCTCTGCTGTGAAGGGGAAACAGGTTAGTACATTTTGTAATTTAGGTAGGTTATTCATATCTGATATAGCCTTGTCACACAATAAAAATTATAAAAGAAGAAGTATTTACAAAAGTGAGAAATTTATCAGTTCGGGTACTTCATCATTTGTATGGTTGAAGAAGTGTCTCATTTGTTACAATAATAAATTCAGTGAGACATTAAGCCTTC
Source organism: Schistocerca nitens (assembly GCF_023898315.1). Taxonomy (NCBI): domain Eukaryota; kingdom Metazoa; phylum Arthropoda; class Insecta; order Orthoptera; family Acrididae; genus Schistocerca; species Schistocerca nitens. The sequence goes on from NC_064624.1 coordinate 63,305,917, forward strand.
CTGCCATATGACCATATCACCCTGCTGTGAGGCGCAAACAGGTTAGTACATTTTGTAATTTAGGTAGGTCATTCATATCTGATATAGCTGTGTCTTACAATAAAAAATATAAAACGAGGAAGAACTTACCAAAAGATGGAAGTTTTGCATTTCGGATAGTTCATCGCTTGTATGGCTGAAGTTGTGTCTCGTTTGCTAAAATAATAAATACAATGAGACGTTAAGCCATCCTGCCGTATGACCATATCACCCATCTGTGAATAGCAAACAGGTTAGTACATATTGAAATTTAGGTAACTCATTCATATCTGAATTATCTGAGTCTTACAAAAAACAATAAAAATAGGGGAAGTACTTACCAAAAGAGACACGTTTTGCAGTTCGGATACTTCATCGTTTGTATGGCTGAAGAGGTGTCTTGTTTGTTACAATAATAAATTGAATGAGACATTAAGCCTTCCCACCATATGACATTATCACCCCGCTGTGAAGAGCAGACAGGTTAGTACATTTTGTAATTTAGGTAGGTCATTCATATCTGAAATAGCTGTGTCTTACAATAAAAAATATAAAACCGAGGAAGTAATTACCAAAAAACAGAAGTGTTGCAGTTCAGATACTCCATCGATTGTATGGATGAAGTGGTGTCTTGTTTGTTACAATAATAAACTCAATGAGACATTAAGCCTTCCTGCCTTATGCTAAAATCACTCTGCTGTAAGTGCAAACAGATTAGTACATTTTGTAATTAAGGTAGGTCATTCATATGTAAAATAGCTGTGTCTTACAATAAAAAATATAAAACGAGGAAGTACTTACCAAAAGTTAGAAGTTTTCCAGTTCGGATACTTCATCGATGGTATAGCTGAAGAGGTGTCATATTTGCTACAATAATAAACTCAATGAGACATTGAGCCTTCCTGCCATATAACCATATCGAACTGTTGTGAAGAGCAACCAGGTTAGTACATTTTGTAATTAAGGTAGATCATTCATATCTGAAAGAGCTGTGTCTTGCAATAAAAAATTTAAAAAAAATGAGGAAGTACTTAGCAGAAGAGAGAAGTATTGGAATTCGGATACTTCACTGATTGTATGGCTGAAGAGCTGTCTCGTTTGATACACTAATAAATTCAATGAGACATTAAGCCTTCCTGCCACATGACCGTATCACCCAGCTGTGAAGAGTAAACAGGATAGTACATTTTGTAATTTAGGTAAGTCATTCATATCTGTAATAGCTGTGTCTTACAATAAAAAATATAAAATGAGGAAGTACTGGCCGAAAGAGAGAAGAATTGCAGTTCGGATACTTGATCGTTTGTATGGCTGAAGAGGTGTCTCGTTTGTTACAATAATAAATTCAATGAGACTTTAAGCCTTCCTGCCATATGAGCATATCACCCTGCTGTGAAGAGCAAACAGGTTAGTACATTTTGTAATTTAGGTAGGTCATTCATATGTGAAATAGCTGTGTCTTACAATAAAAAAAATAAAACGAGGAAGTACTTACCAAAAGGGAGAAGTTTTGCAGTTGGGATACTTGATCGTTATTATGGCTGAGGAGGTGACTCGTTTGTTGCAATAAAAAATTCAATGAGACATTAAGCCTTCCAACCATATGGCCAAATCACAATGCTGTAAGAGCAATCAGATTAGTACATTATGTAAATAAGGTAGGTCATTCATATTTGAAATAGGTGTGTCATACAATAAATAATATAAACTGAGGAAGCACTTACCATAAGAGAGAAGTTTTGCAGTTCGGATACTTCATCGTCTGTATGGCTGAAAAGGTGTCTCGTTTTGTTACAATAATAAATTCAATGAGACATTAAGCCTTCCTGCCATATGACCATGTCACCCTGCTGTGAAGAACAACAGGTTAGTACATTTTGTAATTTAGGTAGGTCGTTCAGACCTGAAATAGTTGCGTCTCAGAATAAGAAATAGAAAACGAGGAAGTAATTACCAAAAGAGAGAAGTTTTGCAGTTTGGGTACTTCATCGTTTGTATGGCTGAAGAAATGTCTTGTTTGTACAACAATAAATTCAATGAGACATTAAGCCTTTCTGTCATATGACCATATCACTCTGCTGTGAACAGCAAACCGTTTAGTACATTTTGTAATTTAGGTAGGTGCATTCATATTTGAAATAGCTCTGTCTTACAAAAAAAATATAAAACAAGGAAGTACATACCAAATGAAAGAAATTTTGCAGGAAGGATATTTCATCGTTTGTATAGCTGAAGAGGTGGATAGTTTGTTATAATAATAAATTCAATGACACATTGGGCCTCCCTGGCATATGCCAAAATCACCTGGCTGTAAGAGCTAACAGATTAGTAAATTTTATAATTAAGGTAGGTCATTCATATCTGAAATAGCTGTGTGTTACAATAAAAGATATAAAACGTGGAAGTACTAACCAAAAGAGAAATGTTTTGCAGTTCGGATACCTCATCGTTTGTATGGCTGAAGATGTGACTCGCCTGTTATAATAATAAATTCAGTGAGACATTAAGTGTTCCTGCCATATGACCATATCACCCTGCAGTGAAGCGCAAACTGTTTAGTACATTTTGTAATTTAGGTTGGTCATTCATATTTGATATAGCACTGTCTTACAATAAAAAATATAAAACGAGGAAGTAATTACCAAAGGAGAGAAGTTTTGCAGGTCGGATACTACATCGTTTGTATAGCTGTAGAGGTGTCTCGTTCATTACAATTATAAATTCAATGAGACATTGAGCCTTCCTGCCGTATGCCCAAATCACCCTGCTGTATGAGGAAACAGATTAGTACATTTTGTAATTAAGATAGGTCATTCATATCTGAATTAGCTGTGTCTTACAATAAAAAATATAAAACTAGGAAGTACTTACCAAAAGAGAGAAATTTTGCAGTTCGGATACTTGATCGTTTGTATGGCTGAGGAGATGACTCATTTGTTGCAATAATATATTCAATGTGACATTAAGCCTTCCAACCATACGCCCAAATCACAATGCTGTAAGAGCAAACAGATTAGTACGTTATGTAATTAAGATAGGTCATTCATATTTGAAATAGCTGTGTCTTACAATAAAAAATATAAAAGGAGGAAGTACTTACCAAAAGAGAGAACTTTTGCTGTACGGTTATTTCATCTTTTGTGTGGCTGAAGAGGTGTCTTGTTTGTTACAATAATAAATGCAATGAGACATTAAGACTTCCTGCCATATGACCATTTCACTCTGCTGTGAAGAACAAACAGGTTAGTACATTTTAAAATTTAGGTAGGTCATTCATATCTGAAATAGCTGTGTCTTACAATAAAAAATATAAAACGAGGAAGTACTTACCAAAAGAGTAAAGTTTAGCACTTCGGATACTTCAATGTTTGTATGGCTGAAGAGGTGTCACTTTCGTTAACATAATAAATTTAATGAGATATTAAGCATTCCTGCCATATGACCATATCACCCTGCTGTGAAGAACAACAGGTTAGTACATTTTGTAATTTAGGTAGGTGGTTCAGATCTGAAATAGTTGTGTCTCACAATAAAAAATATAAAACGAGGAAGTACTTACCAAGAGAGAGAAATTTCGCAGTTCGGATACTTCATGGTTTGCATGAATGAAGATGTGTCTCGTTTGTTACAATAATAAATTCAATGAGACATTAAGCCTTTCTGCCATATGACCATATCACCCAGCTGTGAAAAGCAAACAGGATAGTACATTTTGTAATTTAGGTAGGTCATTCATTTCTGAAACAGCTGTGTCTTACAATAAAAAATATAAAACGAGGAAGTACTTACCAAAAGAGAAAAGTTTTGCAGTTCGGATACTTCATCATTTGCATGGCTGAAGAGGTGTCTTGTTTGTTACAATAATAATTTCAATGAGACATTAAGCGTTCCTGCCAAATGACCATATCACCCACCTGTGAAAAGAAAACAGGTTAGTACATTTTGTAGATTAGGTAGGGCATTCATATCTGAAACAGCTGTGTCTTACAATAAAAAGTATGTTACGAGGAAGTACTTACCAAAGGAAAGAAGTGTTGCAGTTCGGATACTTCATCGTTTGTACGGCTGAAGAGGTGTCACTTTGTTACAATAATCAATTCAATGAGACATTAAGCCTTCCTGCCAAATGACCATATCACCCAGCTGTGAAGAGAAAACAGGTTAGTACATTTTGTAGTTTAGGTAGTTCATTCATATCTGAAATAGCTGTGCCTAACAATAAAAAATATAAAACGAGGAAGTACTTACCAAAGAGAAAAGTTTAGCAGTTCGGATACTTCATCGTTTGTATTGCTGAAGAAGTGTCACGTTTGTTACAATAATAAATTCAATGAGATATTAAGCCTTCCTGCCATATGACCATATCAACCTGCTGTGAAGAACAACACGTTAGTACATTTTGTAATTTAGGTAGGTCGTTCAGATCTGAAATAGTTGTGTCTCACAATAAAAAATATAAAATGAGGAAGTACTTACCAAAAGAGAGAAATTTTGTAGTTCGGATACTTCATAGTTTGCATGGCTGAAGATGTGTCTCGTTTGTTCCAATAATAAATTCAATGAGACTTTAAGCACTCCTGCCATTTGACCATATCACTCTGCTGCGAACAGCAAACATGTTAGTACACATTGTAATTTAGGTAGGTCATTCATATTTGAAATAGCTGTGTCATACAATAACAAATATAAAATGAGGAAGTACTTACCAAAAGAGAGAAGTTTTGCAGTTCGGATAGTTCACCGTTTGTATGGCAGAAAAGGTGTTCCCTTTGTTACAATAATAAATTCAATGAGGCATTAAGCCTTCCTGCCATATGTCCAAATCATCGTGGTGTAAGAGCATACAGATTATTACATTTTGTAATTAAGGTAGGTCATTCATATCTGAAATAGCTGTGTCTTACAATAAAAATTTTAAACGAGGAAGTACTTACCAAAAGAGAGAAGTTTTGCAGTTCGGATACTTCATCGTTTGTGTGGCTGAAGAGGTGTCTTTTTGTTACAATAATAAATGCAATGAGACATCAAGACTTCCTGCCATATGACCATTTCACTCTGCTGTGAAGAACAAACAGGTTAGTACATTTTAAAATTTAGGTAGGTCATTCATATCTGAAATAGCTGTGTCTTACAATAAAAAATATAAAACGAGGAAGTACTTACCAAAGAGAAAAGTTTAGCTGTTTGGATACTGCAACGTTTGTATGGCTGAAGAGGTGTCACGTTTGTTACAATAATAAATTCAATGAGATAATAAGCCTTCCTGCCATATGACCATATCACCCTGCTGTGAAGAACAATACGTTAGTACATTTTGTAATTTAGGTAGGTCGTTCAGATCTGAAATAGTTGTGTCTCACAATAAAAAATATAAAACGAGGAAGTACTTACCAAAAGAGAAAAGTTTAGCACTTCGGATACTTCAATGTTTGTATGGCTGAAGAGGTGTCACTTTTGTTAACATTATAAATTCAATGAGATATTAAGCCTTCCTGCCATGTGGCCATATCACCCTGCTGTGAAGAACAACAGGTTAGTACATTCTGTAATTTAGGTAGGTGGTTCAGATCTGAAGTAGTTGTGTCTCACAATAAAAAATATAAAACGAGGAAGTACTTACCAAAAGAGAGAAATTTCGCAGTTCGGATACTTCATGGTTTGCATGGATGAAGATGTGTCTCGTTTGTTACAATAATAAATTCAATGAGACATTAAGCCTTGCTGCCATATTCCCATATCACCCTGCTGTGAAGAGCAAACAGGTTAGTACATTTTGTAGTTGAAGTAGGTCATTCATATCTGAAAAAGCTGTCTCTTAACAATAAAAAATATATAATGAGGAAGTACTTGCCATAAGAGAGAAGTTTTGCAGCTTGGATACTTCATCGTTTGTATGGCTGAAGAGGTGTCTCATTTGTTACAACAATAAATTCAATGAGACATTAACCCTTCCTGCCACATGACCATACCACCCAGCTGTGAAGATCAAACAGGTTAGTACATTTTGTAGTTTACGTAGGTCTTTCACATCTGAAATAGCTGTGTCTTACAATAAAATATATAAACGAGGAAGCACTTACCAAAGGAGAGAAATTTTGCAGTACGGATACTTTATCGTTTGTATGGCTGAAGAGGTGTCTCGTTTGTTACAATAATCAATTCAATGAGACGTTAAGCCTTCCCGCCATATGACCATAGCACCCTGCTGTGAAGAGAAAACATGTTAGTACATTTTGTATATTTAGGTAGGTCATCCATACCTGAAGTAGTTGTGTCTTACAGTAAAAAATATAAAACGGGAAGGACTTACCAAAAGAGAGAAATTTTGCAGTTCGGATACTTCACTGTTTGTATGGCTGAAGAGGTGTCCCCTTTGTTACAATAATAAATTAAATGAGACCTAAAGCCATCCTGCCATTTGACCATATCACCCAGCTGTGAAAAGCAAACAGGATAGTACATTTTGTGGTTTAGGTAGGTCATTCATTTCTGAAACAGCTGTGTCTTACAATAAAAAATATAAAACGAGGAAGTACTTACCAAAAGAGAAAAGTTTTGCAGTTCAGATACTTCATCATTTGCATGGCTGAGGAGGTGTCTTGTTTGTTACAATAATAATTTCAATGAGACATTAAGCCTTCCTGCCAAATGACCATGTCACCCACCTGTGAAAAGAAAACAGGTTAGTACATTTTGTAGATTAGGTAGGGCATTCATATCTGAAACAGCTATGTCTAACAATAAAAAATATTTTACGAGGAAGTACTTACAAAAAGAGAGAAGTTATGCAGTTCGAATACTTCATCATTTGTATGGCTGAAGAAGTGTCTCGTACGTTACAATAATAAATTCAATGAGGCATTAATCCTTCTTGCCATATGATCATATCACTCTTCTGTGAAGAGCAAACAGGTTAGCCCATTTTGTAATTTAGGTAGGTGATTCATATCTGAAGTTGTTGTGTCTTACAATTAAAAATATAAAACGAAGAAGTAGTTACCAAAAGAGAAACGTTTAGCAGTTCAGATACTTCAATGCTTGTATGGTTGAAGGGGTGTCACGTTTGTTACAAAAATAAATTCAAGGAGATTTTAAGCCTTCCTGCCATATGACCATATCACCCAGCTGTGAAGAGCAAACAGGATAGTACATTTTGTGGTTTAGGTAGGTCATTCATTTCTGTAACAGCTGTGTCTTACAATAAAAAATATAAAACGAGGAAGTACTTACCAAAAGAGAAAAGTATTGCAGTTCGGATACATCATCATTTGTATGGCTGAAGCGTGTCTTGTTTGTTACAATAATAAATGCAATGAGACATTAAGACTTCCTGCCATATGACCATATCACTCTGCTCTGAAGAGCAAAAAGGTTAGTACATTTTGTAATTTAGGTAGGTCATTCATATCTGAATTAGCTGTGTCTTACAATAAAAAATATAAAACGAGGAAGTACTTACCAAATGAAAGAAGTTTTGCAGTTCAGATACTTCATCGTTTTTATGGCTGAAAGGTGTCTCGTTTGTTACAATAATAATATTCGATGAGACATTAAGCCTTCCTGCCATATGACCATATCACCCTGCTGTGAAGAACAACAGGTTAGTACATTTTGTAATTTAGGTAGGTCATTCATATCTGAAATAGCTGTGTCCTACAATAAAAAATATAAAACGGGGAAGTACATACCAAAAGAGAGAAATGTTGCAGTTGGGATACTTGATCGTTTGAATGGCTGAGGAGGTGACTCATTTGTTGCAATAATAAATTCAATGAGACTATAAGCCTTCCAACCATATGCCCAAATCACAATGCTGTAAGAGCAAACAGATTAGTACATTATGTAATTAAGTTAGGTTATTCATATTTGAAATAGTTGTGTCTTACAATAAAAAATATAAAACGAGGAAGTACTTACCAAAAGAGAGAGGTTTTGCAGTTCGGATACTTCATCATTTGTATGGCTGAAAAGGTGTCTCGTTTGTTACAATAATAAATTCAATGAGGCATTAAGCCTTTCTGCCTTATGCCCAAATCACCCTGGTGTAAGAGCATACAGATTAGTACATTTTGTAATTAAGGTAGGTCATTCATATCTGAAATAGCTGTGTCTTACAATAAAAAAAAATTAGACAAGGAAGTACTTACCAAAAGAAAAGTTTAACAGTTTGGATACTTCAACGTTTGTATTGTTACAATAATAAATTCAATGAGATATTAAGCCTTCCTGCCATATGACCATATCACCCTGCTGTGAAGAACAACAGTTTAGTACATTTTGTAATTTATGTAGGTCGTACAGCTCCGAGATAGTTGTGTCATACAATAAAAAATATAAAATGAGGAAGTACTTACCAAAGGAGAGAAATTTTGCAGTTTGGATACTTCATTGTTAGCATGGCTGAAGATGGCTCTCGTTTGTTACAATAATAAATTCAATGAGACATTAAGCCTTCCTGCCATATTCCCATATCACCCTGCTGTGAAGAGCAAACGGTTAGTACATTTTGTAGTTTACGTAGGTCATTCATATCTGAAATAGCTGTGTCTTACAATAAAAAATATAAAACGAGGAAGTACTTACCAAAAGAGAGAAATTTTGCAGTTTGGATACTTCATTGTTTGTATGGCTGAAGAGGTGTCTCGTTTGTTACAATAATAAATTCAATTAGGCATTAAGCCTTCCTGCCATATGATCATATCACTCTGCTGTGAAGAGCAAACAGGTTAGCACATTTTGTAATTTTGGTAGGTCATTCATTTCGGAAGTAGTTGTGTCTTACAATAAAAAATATAAAACGAGGAAGTACTTACCAAAAGAGAAAAGTTTAGCAGTTCGGATACTTCAACGTTTGTATGGCTGAAGAGGTGTCACGTTTGTTGCAATAATAAATTCAATGAGATTTTAAGCCTCCCTGCCATATGACCATATCACTCTACTGTGAACAGCAAACATGTTAGTACACTTTGTAATTTAGGTAGCTCATTCATATCTGAAACAGCTGTGTCTTAGCAATAAAAAAAATAAAATGAGGAAGTACTTGACAAAGGAGAGAAGTTTTGCAGTTTGGATACTTCATCATTTGTATGGCTGAAGAGGTGTCTCGTTTGTTACAATAATCAATTCAATGAGACATTAAGCCTTCCTGCCATATGCCCAAATCACACTGCTGTAAAAGCAAACAGATTAGTACATTTTGTAATTAAGGTAGGTCATTCATATCTGAAATAGCTGTGTCTTACAATAAAAAATAATAAAACGAGGACGTACTTATCAAAAGAGAGAAGTTTTGTAGTTCGGATACTTTATCGGTTGTATGGCTGAAGAGGTGTCTTGTTTGTTACAATAATAAATTCAATGAGACGTTAAGCCTTATTCATTTATTTATTTTATTTATTTATATCCTTGTTCCATAGATCTGTACATGTGAGCAAGTCACTCAGATGTGGAACATGTCAATGTACATAATAAGATACGTAAAATACAGACATTGTTATAGTGGTAATAACAGTGCACAAAAGTCATACTTATTAGCTAAAAAACTAGTCAACATAAATGTGAAGATAGCAGTTTCATATTTAGGGCATTATTGCATCTATTTTAACCTTGAACAGTAATCAAAACTTCCCACTTTGGGTTTAAAAGTGACCCAAAATGGGAATGAGAAAAACAGGAATTTTTGCATTAGGGCATTATTACATAAGTTTAACAGTAAACAGTGTCAATAATTTTAAAAATATCTTTCCAATCTGGGTTTTACTTATTTCTCTGAAAGAATTCCTCTAGTGAATAAAGTGAGGTCTCAAGTAATTAATTTTTCAAGCTACATTTAAATACTGATGTACTACTCCTTATACTTTTGATGCTGTTGGGTAGGGAATTGTAAATTTTCGTTCCAGCGTACTTTACCCCTTTCTGAATAATTGTCAAGTTCTTTAACTCACAGTGGAAATCCTCTTTTCTTCTGGTGTTATGTTCATGATGTAGGCAATTCGTTTCATACAGAGTGGGGTTATTTATTATGAAGCACATCAGTGAATATATGTACTGAGATGTTGCTGTCAGTATTTCAAGTCGTTTAAAAAGATTTCGACATGAGGTTCGTGGGGGTACACCACAAATGATTCTTATTGCTCTTTTTTGTGCTGTGAGGATTTTCTTTGCGGCAGGTGTATTGCCCCAGAAGATGATGCCATAACACGTGACTGAATGAAAATTGCCAAAGTAAGCTCACTTTGAGATGGTAATGTCATTGAAGTGTGACAAAATTCGTAAAGCAAATGTTGCCGATGTCAGCCGGTTTAGTGTTTGTAGAACATGATGTTCCCAGTTCAGCCTACTGTCCACGTATACGCCTAGGCATTTTGATAAGTACACTTGCTTTATCTTCTGATCATTCTGTGTGATAACTATTTCTTTTGGGTTTTTGTGGGTTGTCTGGAACTGGATACAATTGGTTTTTTTCAGGTTTATTGAAAGGGAGTTAATACTAAACCAACCCAGATCTTCTTTAACAATATCACTGACCTCGGATTCTAAGTCAGTAGTTGACACATTATCCACCACAATGCTCGTATCATCGGCGAACATTGTAAATTTACACTGCATATTGATGGATAAAGGCAGGTCATTAACATATATGAGGAACAGCAAGGGCCCAAGCACTGATCCCTGTGGCACTCCATGCTGCACAATTCCCCACTCAGAGTCCACTATATATTGTGATACACTATCTGAAACATCAAGAATAATCTCCTGCTGCCTGTTTTCGAGGTACGATTTTAACCAGTTCCCTTCAGGTCCTGTAATTCCATAATGACAGACCTTCTTGAAGAGTATCTGGTGATCTACACAGTTAACGCCTTTGATAGGTCGCATAAGACACCAATTGGCAGCCTCTGGCTGTGTATAGACTCTAGAACATCATTTGTGAATGAGAAAATTGCGTTATCTATTGAAACTCCCTTTTGAAAACCAAACTGCTGACTGTTAATGATGTTCAGGTCACCAAGGTGTGCCACAATCCTGTTGAACAGAGCTTTTTCTAGGACTTTTGAAAATATTGTTAATAGAGAGATAGGGTGATAGTTTGCCACATTTGTAGCATCCCCTGCTTTGTACAGGGGCCTGAAAACAGAGTATTTCATTCTGTCTGGAAACACTCCTTGTTGCACGGATGTGTTGCAGATGTGAGACAAAACTTCGGTCACTTCACTACAGCAAGCCTTTGACAGCTCACTTGAAATATCATCGATACCAGCAGAATGTTTATTTTTCGATGACTGTATGATTTTTTTGATTACATTGGCAGTAATGGGAAGCACACTTATTTGACTGAAAGGTTCTGGAAAATTATTTTTCATTATACAGGCAGCTTTATCTACAGAACCATGGCAACCTATCTGTGTTGGGACAGTTAAAAAATGTTGGTTTAAGATTTCAGCAATTTCCTCACAATTAGTTATCTTTGAGTTGTCAACAGTTAAAACAATATTTTTGTCTTTGGTGTAGTTTTCAGTCCCTGTTTCTCCCTTTATCACATTCCAGATTGTTGTAATTTTATTTTCAGAATTAGTAATTTCAGATGCTATACACATACTTTTAGAGTTTTTAATTACTTTGGCAAGAATTTTACAGTAGAGTTTATAATGCTTTAGCTGAGCAGGGTTGTTAGAAGTCTTTGATGCTATGTAGAGTTGTCTTCTTCTCTGACAGGAAGCTATGATGCCCTTAGTGAAGCATAGTTTTTTTGCAGACCTAGCAGGTTGGACTCCGTATGACTTTTCTGGAAATACACTTTCAAAGATACCTGCTTTCTCATTTGTGAATAAATTGTATTTTGAATTAGCAGTTTCTGCTAGATAAACAGGTGTCCCATCAGTATGACCTTATCACCCATCTGTGAAGAGCAAACAGGTTAGAACATTTTGTAATTTAGGTAGGTCATTCATATCTGACATAGTTGTGTCTTACAATAAAAAATATAAAATGAGGAAGTACTTGTCAAAAGAGAAAAGTTATGCAGTTCAGATACTTCATCATTTGTATAGCTAAAGAAGTGTCTCGTTTGTTACAATAATAAATTCAATGAGACATTAAGCATTCCTGCCATATGACCATATCACCCTGCTGTGAAGAGCAAACAGATTAGTACATTTTGAAAATAAGGTAGGTCATTCATATCTGAAATAGCTGTGTCTTACAATAAAAAATATAACACGAGGAAGTACTTACCAAAAGAGAGAAGTTTTGCAGTTTGGATACTTCATCGTATGTATGGGTGAAGAGGGGTCACGTTTGTCACAATAATAAATTCAATGAGACATTACGCCTTCCTGCCATATGACCATATAACCCAGCTGTGAAAGGCAAACCGGTTAGTACATTTTGTAATTACGTAGGTCATTCATATCTGAAATAGCTGTGTCTTACAATAAGAAATATAAAATGAGGAAGTACTTACCAAACGAGAGAAGCTTTTCAGTTTGGATACTTCATCGTTTGTATGGCTGAAGAGGTGTCTCGTTTGTTACAGTAATAAATTCAATGAGACATTAAGCCTTCTTGCCATATGACAACATAACTCTGCAGTGAAGAGCAAACAGGTTAGTACATTTTGTAATTAAGGTAGGTCATTCATATCTGAAATAGATGTGTGTTAAAATAAAAATATAAAACGAGGAAGTACTTACCAAATGAGAGAAGTTTTGCAGTTCGGATACTTCATCGTTTGTATGGCTGAAGAGGTGTCTCGTTTGTTACAATTATAAATTCAATGAGACATTGAGCCTTCCTGCCATATCCCCAAATCACCCTGCTGTAAGAGCAAACCGTTTAGTACATTTTGTAAATTAGGTAGGTCATTCATTTCTGAAATAGCTGTGTCTTAAAATAAAAAACATAAAACGGGGAAGTACTTACCAAAAGAGAGAAGATTTGCAGTTCTGAATCCTCATCGTTTGTAAGGCTGAAGAAGTGTCTCGTTTCGGACAGTAATCGATTCAATGAGACATTATGCTTTCCAGCCATATGACCTTATCACCCTGAAGTGTAGAGCAAACAGATTATTACATTTTGTCATTAAGGTAGGTCATTCATATCTGAAATAGCTGTGTGTTAAAATAAAAAATATGATACGAGGAAGTACTTACCAAAAGAGAGAAGTTTTGCAGTTCCGATACTTCATGGTTTGTATGACTGAAGGCGTGTCTCGTTTGTTACAATAGTAAATTCAATGAGACATTAAGCCGTCCTGCCATATGACCATATCACCCTGCTGTGAAGAGGAAACAGATTATTACATTTTGTAATTAAGGTAGGTCATTCATATATGAAATAGCTGTGTCTTACAATAAAAAATATAAAACGTGGAAGTACTTACTAAAAGGGAGGGGTTTTGCAGTTCGGATTCTCCATCTTTTGTATGGCTGAAGAGGTGTCTCGTTAGTTACTGTAATATATTCAATGAGAAATTAAGCCTTCCAGCCATATGCCCAAATAACCCTGCTGTAAGAGCAAACAGGATAGTACATTTTGTAATTAAAGTAGGTAATTCATATCTGAAATAGCTGTGTCTAACCATATTAAATATAAAACGAGGACGTACTTAGCAAAAGAAAGACGTTTTGCAGTTCGGATACATCATTGTTTGTATGGCTTGGCTGAAGAGGTGTCTCGTTTGTTACAATAATAAATTCAATGAGACATTAAGTCTTCTTAACACATGACCATTTCACTCTGCTGTGAAGAGCAAATAGGTTAGTACATTTTGTAATCTAGGTAGGTCATTCATATCTGAAATATCTGTGTCTTACTATAAAATAGATTAGTATATTTTGTAATTAAGGTAGGTCATCCATATCAGAAAAATAGCTGTGTCAAAGAATAAAAAATATAAAACGAGGAAGTACTTCCCAAAAGAGAAAAGTTTTGCATTTCGGATACTTCATAGTTTGTATGGCTGAAGAGGTGTCTCATATGTTTGCATAAATAAATTCAATGAGACATTTAGCCTTCCTGCCATATACCCAAATCACCCAGCTGTAAGAGTAAACCGATTAGTACATTTTGTAATTTATGTAGGTCATTCATATCTGAAATAGCTGTGTCGTACAATAAAAAATAAAAGACGAGCAAGTACCTACCAAAAGAGAGAAGTTTTGCAGTTCGGATACTTCATCGTTTGTGTGGCTGAAGAGGTGTCACGTTTGTTACAATAATAAATCCAATGAGACATTTAGACTTCCTGCCATATAAGCATATCACCTTGCTGTGAAGAGCAAAGAGATTAGTATATTTTGTAATTAAGGTAGGTCATTCATATCTTAAATAGCTGTGTGTAACAATAAAAAATATAAAACAAGGAAGTACTTCCCAAAACAGAGAAATTTTCATTTCGGATACTCCATAGTTTGAGTGGCAGAAGAGGTGTCTTGTTAGTTACAATAATAAATTCAGTGAAACATTAATCCTTCCTACCATATGAACATATCACCCTGCTGTGAAGAGCAAACAGTTTAGTTCATTTCACATTTAGGTAGGTGATTCATATCTGAAATAGCTGTTTCTTACAATAAAAAATATAAAATGAGGAAGTACTTACCAAAAGAGAGACGTTTTGCAGTTCGGATACTTCATCGTTTGTATGGCTGAAGAGGTGTCTCGTTTGTTGCAATAATAAATTCAATGGGACATTAAGCCTTCCTGCCATATGCCCATATCACCCTGCTGTGAAGAGCAAACTGATTAGATCATTTTGTAATTAAGGTAAGTCATTCATATCTGAAATAGCTGTGTCTTACAATAATAAATATAATACGAGGAAGTACTTACCAGAAGAGAGAAGTTTTGCAATTTGGAAACTTCATCGTTTGTATGGCTGAAGAGGTGTTTCGTTGGTTACAATAATAAATTCAATGAGACATCAAGCCTTCCTGCCATTTGACTATATCACTCTGCTGTGAAGAACAAAAAGGTGAGTACATTTTGTAATTTAGGTAGGTCACTCATATCTGAAATAGCTGTGTCTTACAATAAAAAATATAAAACGAGGAAGTACTTACCAAAAGAGAGAAGTTTTGCAGTTCAGGATCTTCATCGTTCATAAGGCTGAAGAAGTGTCTCATTTCGTACAGTAATCCATTCAATGAGACATTATGTTTTCCTGCCATATGACCATATCGCCCTGCTGTGATGCGCAAACAGATTAGTACATTTTGTAATTAAGGTAGATCATGTGGTTCATGGTGTGGGTTCCTGTAGTCATGTCCTAGTTCATGAACCACGGGAAACGTATGTGTGGCCAAGTAAGTGGTCTTAACAGTCGGGATACCAGTTACTTTGGAATAAGGCTGGGCATCTTGGACATATTCTGAGTCGTTGTCAAACTTTGTGCTCTTATGGCAAAGTGTACCAAATCCACCGGTTAGTCCCTCAGCCGTTAGGGGTCAAACCCAATGGGACTCGGGGCAAGTAAGGCTAGCTACCTGCTTCCCTGGTACTTTAAATATGATTCTGGCATCAATCAGAGCAAAATGCCTCGGACCTTTGGAGGTGACGGAGTCCCACCTCTAACTGACAAACCAGAGACTCCTAAGATACGACTTGGCAATCAAATGGTAATGAGATGGGGAGCTATTAATATCAATGGGGGCTACTCTGGGAAGAAGGTAGAGCTGGCAGAGGCTGCAAGTAAGATAGGGCTGGATGTTTCAGCTGTTAGTGACATTCGGGTAAGGGGTGAGAAAGAAGAGGAAGTGGGAGAACACAAGGTCTACTTGTCAGGAGTCAAAGCAGGAATAGCACAATGGGGTGTAGGGCTTTACATCAGGAATGAAATGGAACCCAGCATAGTTGCAATAAGGTATGTATACGAACGACTGATGTGGATAGCTTTGACAGTGTCTAGCAAGAAAATTAGGATTGTGTCAGTATATTGGCATTGTGAAGGGACTGATCAAGATAAGATGGATAGTTTTTATGAGGCACTCAGTGATGTAGTTGTTAGAGTAAAGGACAAGGACAGTGTTCTGCTCATGGGTGATTTTAACGCCAGGATTGGAAGTAGAACAGAAGGGTATGAAAAGGTTATGGGTAAATTTGGAGAGGATATGGAGGCCAACAGGAACGGGCAGCGACTCTTGGATTTCTGTGCCAGTATGGGCTTAGTAATCACAAACTCCTTTTTTAAACATAAGAACATTCACCGGTATACTTGGGAAAGCAGGGGAACCAGATCTGTCATTGACTATATAATAACAGATCAGGAATTCAGGAAGGCTGTGAGGGACACACGTGTATTCACGGGATTCTTTGATGACACTGATCATTATCTAATCTGCAGTGAAATTGGGATTACAAGGCCGAAAGTGCAGGTCAGGTCCATATGTAGGAGGATAAGAGGGGAGAAACTTCAGGATAAGGAAATCAGGCACAAGTACATAACAGCGATCTCAGAAAGGTACCAGTTAGTTGAATGTAGTCAATTACAGTCATTGGAAAAGGAATGGACAAGGTACAGGGACACAGTACTAGAAGTGGCTAAAGAATGTCTTGGAACAGTAGTGTGGAAAAGTAGGAGGAAGCAAGCAGCTTGGTGGAATGACACAGTCAAGGCAGCCTGTAAAAGGAAAAAGAAGGCATATAAAAAATGGCTACATACTAGAACTCAGGTAGACAGAGAAAGTTATGTTGAAGAAAGAAACAAAGCTTAACTGATAATTGCAGCATCCAAGAAGAAATCTTGGGAAGACTTTGGAAACAGGTTGGAGACATTGGGTTAAGCTGCTGGAAAACCATTCTGGAGTGTAATTAGCAGTCTTCGAAAGGGAGGTAAGAAGGAAATGACAAGTATTTTGGACAGGTCAGGAAAACTGCTGGTGAATCCTGTGGATGCCTTGGGCAGAGGGAGGGAATATTTTGAAGAGTTGCTCAATGTAGGTGAAAATACGATCAGTAATGTTTCAGATTTCGAGGTAGAATGGGATAGGAATGATGATGGAAATAGGATCACGTTTGAGGAAGTGGAGAAAATGGTCAATAGACTGCAGTGCAATAAAGCAGCTGGGGTGGATGAAATTAAGTTGGAACTCATCAAGTACAGTGGAATGTCAGGTCTTAAATGGCTACACAGGATAATTGAAATGGCCTGGGAGTCGGGACAGGTTCCATCAGACTGGAAAAAAGCAGTAATCACACCAATCTTTAAACATGGAAACAGAAAAGATTGTAACAACTACAGAGGTATCTCTTTAATCAGCGTTGTGGGTAAAATCTTCTCAGGTATTGTTGAAAGGAAAGTGCGAGTATTAGTTGAGGAGCAATTGGATGAAAATCAGTGTGGGTTTAGGCCTCTTAGAGGTTGTCAGGACCAGATCTTTAGCTTATGACAAATAATGGAGAAGTGTTATGAGTGGAACATGGAATTGTATCTATGCTTTATAGATCCAGAAAAGGAATATGACCGGGTTCCTAGGAGGAAGTTATTGTCTGCTCTACGAGATTATGGAATAGGAGGCAAACTTTTGCAAGCAATTAAAGGTCTTTACATGGATAGTCAGACAGCAGTTAGAGTTGACAGTAAACTGAGTTCATGGGTCAGAGTAGTTTCAGGGGTAAGACAAGGCTGCAACTTGTCTCCACTGTTGTTCATATTATTTATGGATCATATGTTGAAAACAATAGACTGGCTGGGTGAGATTAAGATATGTGAACACAAAATAAGCAGTCTTTCATATGCGGATGACTTAGTTGTGATGGCAGATTCGATTGAACGTTTGCAGAGTAATATTTCAGAGCTAGATCAGAAATGTAAGGACTATGGTATGAAGATTAGCATCTCCAAAACGAAAGTAATGTCAGTGGGAAAGAAATATAAACGGATTGAGTGCCAAATAGGAGGAACAAAGTTAGAACAGGTGGATGGTTTCAAGTACTTAGGATGCATATTCTCACAGGATGGCAACATAGTGAAAGAACTGGAAGCGAGGTGTAGCAAGGCTAATGCAGTGAGCACTCAGCTACAATCTACTCACTTCTGCAAGAAGGAAGTCAGTACCAAGACTAAGTTATCTGTGCACTGTTCAATCTTTCGACCAACTTTGTTGTATGGGAGCGAAAGCTGGGTGGATTCAGGTTACCTTATCAGTAAGGTTGAGGTTACGGATATGAAGGTAGCTAGGATGATTACAGGTACTAGTAGATGGGAACAATGGCAGGAGGGTGTCCAAAATGAGGAAATCAAAGAAAAACTGGGAATGAACTCTATAGATGTAGCAGTCAGGGCGAACAGGCTTAGATGGTGGGGTCATGTAACACGCATAGGAGAAGAAAGGTTACCCAAGAGACTCATGGGTTCAGCAGTAGAGGGTAGGAGGAGTCGGGGCAGACCAAGGAGAAGGTACCTCGATTCGGTTAAGAATGATTTTGAAGTAATAGGTTTAACATCAGAAAAGGCACAAATGTTAGCACTGAATAGGGGATCATGGAGGAATTTTATAAGGGAGGCTATGCTCCAGACTGAACGCTGACAGGCATAATCAGTCTTAAATGAGGATGATGATGATGAGTAGATCATTCATATCTGAAATAGCTGTGTCTTCCAATAAAATATATAAAATGAGGAAGTTAACAATATAAAACAATGATGGGCTTACCAAAAGAAACAAGTTCTGAAATTTCATCGTTAGTATGGCTGAAGAAGTGTCTCATTTGTTACAATAATAAATTCAATGAGACATTAAGCATTCTTGCCATATGACCATAACACTCTGCTTTGAAGAGCACACAGGTTAGTACATTTTGTAATTTAGGTAGGTCATTCATATCTGAAATAGCTGTGTCTTACAATAAAATATATAAAACAGGGAAGTGCTTACCAAAAGAGAGAAGTTTTGCAGTTCAGGATCTTGAACGTTCGTAAGGCTGAAGAAGTGTCTCGTTTCGGACAGTAATTGACTCAATGAGACATTATGCATTCCTGCCATATGGCCGTATCACCCTGCTGTGAAGAGCAAACAGATTAGTACATTTTGTAATTAGGTAGGTCATTCATATGTGAAATAGCTGTTTCTTACAATAAAAAATATAAAACAAGGAAGCACTTACCAAAAGAGAGTATTTTTGCAGTTCGGATACTTCATCGTTTGTATGACTGAAGAGGTGTCTCATATGTTACATAAATAAATTCCATGAGACATTTAGCCTTCCTGCCATATACCCAAATCACCCAGCTGTACGAGTAAACCGATTAGTACATTTTGTAATTTAGGTAGGTCATTCATATCTGAAATAGCTGTGTCGTACAATAAAAAATAAAAGACGAGCAATTACCTACCAAAGGAGAGAAGTTTTGCAGTTCGGATACATCATCGTTTGTGTGGCTGAAGAGGTGTCACATTTGTTACAATAATAAATCCAATGAGACATTTAGCCTTCCTGCCATATAAGCATATCACCTTGCTGTGAAGAGCAAAGAGATTAGTATATTTTGTAATTAAGGTAGGTCATTCATATCTGAAATAGCTGTGTCGTACAATAAAAATTATAAAACGAGGAAGTACTTCCCAAGACAGAGAAATTTTCATTTCGGATACTCCATAGTTTGAATGGCAGAAGAGGTGTCTTGTTTGTTAGAATAATAAATTCAGCGAAACATTAATCCTTCCTACCATATGACCATATCACCCTGCTGTGAAGAGCAAACAGTTTAGTTCATTTCGCATTTAGGTAGGTGATTCATATCTGAAATAGCTGTTTCTTACAATAAAAATTATAAAATTAGGAAGTACTTACCAAAAGAGAGAAGTTTTGCAGTTCGGATACTTCATCGTTTGTATGGCTGAAGAGGTGTCTCGTTTGTTACAATAATAAATTCAATGGGACATTAAGGCTTCCTGCCATATGCCCATATCACCCTGCTGTGAAGAGCAAACTGATTAGATCATTTTGTAATTAAGGTAGGTCATTCATATCTGAAATAGCTGTGTCTTACAATAAAAAATATAAAACGAGGAAGTACTTACCAAAAGAGAGAAGTTTTGCAGTTCATGATCTGCATCGTTCATAAGGCTGAAGAAGTGTCTCGTTTCGTACAGTAATCCATTCAATGAGACATTATGTTTTCCTGCCATATGACCATATCGCCCTGCTGTGATGCGCAAACAGATTAGTACATTTTGTAATTAAGGTAGATCATGTGGTTCATGGTGTGGGTTCCTGTAGTCATGTCCTAGTTCATGAACCACGGGAAACGTATGTGTGGCCAAGTAAGTGGTCTTGACAGTCGGGATACCAGTTACTTTGGAATAAGGCTGGGCATCTCGGACATATTCTGTCGTTGTCGCCTTTGTGCTCATACGGCAAAGTCTACCAAATCCACCGGTTAGTCCCTCAGCCGTAAGGGGTAAAACCCAATGGGACTCGGGGCAAGTAAGGCTAGCTACCTGCTTCCCTGGTACTTTAAATATGAAACTGGCAACAATCAGAGCAAAATGTTCGGACCTTTGGAGGTGACGGAGTCCCACCTCTAACTGACAAACCAGAGACTCCTAAGATATGACTTGGCAATCAAATGGTAATGAGATGGGGAGCTATTAATATCAATGGGGGCTACTCTGGGAAGAAGGTAGAGCTGGCAGAGGCTGCAAGTAAGATGGGGCTGGACGTTTCAGCTGTTAGTGACATTCGGGTAAGGGGTGAGAAAGAAGAGGAAGTGGGAGAACACAAGGTCTACTTGTCAGGAGTCAAAGCAGGAATAGCACAATGGGGTGTAGGGCTTT
The DNA here is from genome assembly GCF_023898315.1 of Schistocerca nitens. NCBI lineage: Eukaryota > Metazoa > Arthropoda > Insecta > Orthoptera > Acrididae > Schistocerca > Schistocerca nitens. Next base: position 63,326,712 of record NC_064624.1, read on the forward strand.
ACATCAGGAATGAAATGGAACCCAGCATAGTTGCAATAAGGTATGTATACGAACGACTGATGTGGATAGCTTTGACAGTGTCTAGCAAGAAAATTAGGATTGTGTCAGTATATTGGCATTGTGAAGGGACTGATCAAGATAAGATGGATAGTTTTTATGAGGCACTCAGTGATGTAGTTGTTAGAGTAAAGGACAAGGACAGTGTTCTGCTCATGGGTGATTTTAACGCCAGGATTGGAAGTAGAACAGAAGGGTATGAAAAGGTTATGGGTAAATTTGGAGAGGATATGGAGGCCAACAGGAACGGGCAGCGACTCTTGGATTTCTGTGCCAGTATGGGCTTAGTAATCACAAACTCCTTTTTTAAACATAAGAACATTCACCGGTATACTTGGGAAAGCAGGGGAACCAGATCTGTCATTGACTATATAATAACAGATCAGGAATTCAGGAAGGCTGTGAGGGACACACGTGTATTCACGGGATTCTTTGATGACACTGATCATTATCTAATCTGCAGTGAAATTGGGATTACAAGGCCGAAAGTGCAGGAGGTCAGGTCCATATGTAGGAGGATAAGAGGGGAGAAACTTCAGGATAAGGAAATCAGGCACAAGTACATAACAGCGATCTCAGAAAGGTACCAGTTAGTTGAATGTAGTCAATTACAGTCATTGGAAAAGGAATGGACAAGGTACAGGGACACAGTACTAGAAGTGGCTAAAGAATGTCTTGGAACAGTAGTGTGGAAAAGTAGGAGGAAGCAAGCAGCTTGGTGGAATGACACAGTCAAGGCAGCCTGTAAAAGGAAAAAGAAGGCATATAAAAAATGGCTACATACTAGAACTCAGGTAGACAGAGAAAGTTATGTTGAAGAAAGAAACAAAGCCAAACTGATAATTGCAGCATCCAAGAAGAAATCTTGGGAAGACTTTGGAAACAGGTTGGAGACATTGGGTTAAGCTGCTGGAAAACCATTCTGGAGTGTAATTAGCAGTCTTCGAAAGGGAGGTAAGAAGGAAATGATAAGTATTTTGGACAGGTCAGGAAAACTGCTGGTGAATCCTGTGGATGCCTTGGGCAGAGGGAGGGAATATTTTGAAGAGTTGCTCAATGTAGGTGAAAATATGATCAGTAATGTTTCAGATTTCGAGGTAGAATGGGATAGGAATGATGATGGAAATAGGATCACGTTTGAGGAAGTGGAGAAAATGGTCAATAGACTGCAGTGCAATAAAGCAGCTGGGGTGGATGAAATTAAGTTGGAACTCATCAAGTACAGTGGAATGTCAGGTCTTAAATGGCTACACAGGATAATTGAAATGGCCTGGGAGTCGGGACAGGTTCCATCAGACTGGAAAAAAGCAGTAATCACACCAATCTTTAAACATGGAAACAGAAAAGATTGTAACAACTACAGAGGTATCTCTTTAATCAGCGTTGTGGGTAAAATCTTCTCAGGTATTGTTGAAAGGAAAGTGCGAGTATTAGTTGAGGAGCAATTGGATGAAAATCAGTGTGGGTTTAGGCCTCTTAGAGGTTGTCAGGACCAGATCTTTAGCTTATGACAAATAATGGAGAAGTGTTATGAGTGGAACAGGGAATTGTATCTATGCTTTATAGATCCAGAAAAGGCATATGACCGGGTACCTAGGAGGAAGTTATTGTCTGTTCTACGAGATTATGGAATAGGAGGCAAACTTTTGCAAGCAATTAAAGGTCTTTACATGGATAGTCAGACAGCAGTTAGAGTTGACAGTAAACTGAGTTCATGGGTCAGAGTAGTTTCAGGGGTAAGACAAGGCTGCAACTTGTCTCCACTGTTGTTCATATTATTTATGGATCATATGTTGAAAACAATAGACTGGCTGGGTGAGATTAAGATATGTGAACACAAAATAAGCAGTCTTTCATATGCGGATGACTTAGTTGTCATGGCAGATTCGATTGAAAGTTTGCAGAGTAATATTTCAGAGCTAGATCAGAAATGTAAGGACCATGGTATGAAGATTAGCATCTCCAAAACGAAAGTAATGTCAGTGGGAAAGAAATATAAACGGATTGAGTGCCAAATAGGAGGAACAAAGTTAGAACAGGTGGACGGTTTCAAGTACTTAGGATGCATATTCTCACAGGATGGCAACATAGTGAAAGAACTGGAAGCGAGGTGTAGCAAGGCTAATGCAGTGAGCGCTTAGCTATGATCTACTCACTTCTGCAAGAAGGAAGTCAGTACCAAGACTAAGTTATCTGTGCACTGTTCAATCTTTCGACCAACTTTGTTGTATGGGAGCGAAAGCTGGGTGGATTCAGGTTACCTTATCAGTAAGGTTGAGGTTACGGATATGAAAGTATCTAGGATGATGCAGGTACTAGTAGATGGGAACAATGGCAGGAGGGTGTCCACAATGAGGAAATCAAAGAAAAACTGGGAATGAACTCTATAGATGTAGCAGTCAGGGCGAACAGGCTTAGATGGTGGGGTCATGTTACACGCATAGGAGAAGCAAGGTTACCCAAGAGACTCATGGGTTCAGCAGTAGAGGGTAGGAGGAGTCGGGGCAGACCAAGGAGTTTTGCAGTTCAGGATCTTCATCGTTCGTGAGGCTGAAGAAGTGTCTCATTTTGGACAGTAATCGACTCAATGAGACATTATGCTTTCCTGCCGTATGGCCGTATCACCCTACCGTGAAGAGCAAACAGACTAGTACATTTTGTAATTAAGGTAGCTCATTCATATCTGAAATAGCCGTGTCTTACAATAAAAAATATAAAACGACGAAGTACTTACCAAAAGAGTGAAGCTTTGCAGTTCAGGATCTTCATCGCTTGTAAGGCTGAAGAAGTGTCTCGTTTCAGACACTAATCGATTCAATGAGACATTATGATTCCCTGCCATATGGCCGTATCACTCTGCTGTGAAGAACAAACAGATTAGTACATTTTGTAATTAAGGTAGGTCATTCATATCTGAAATAGCTGTGTATTACAATAAAAAATATATAACAAGGAAGTGCTTACCAAGAGAGAGAAGTTTTGCAGTTCGGATACTGCATCGTTTGTATGGCTGAAGAGGTGTCTCGTTTGTTACAATAATAATTTCAATGAGACATAAAGCCTTCCTGCCATATGACAATATAACCCTGATGTGAAGAGCAAAACGATTAGTACATGTTGTAATTAAGGTAAGTGATTCATATCTGAAATAGCTGTGTCTTACTATAAAATATATACAACGAGGAAGTACCTACCAAAAGAGAGAAGTTTTGCATTTCGAAAACTTCATTGTTTGTATAGCTGAAGAGGTGTCTCGTTTGTTACAATAATAAATTCAACGAAACATTAAGCCTTCCTACCATATGACCATATCACCCTGCTGTGAAGAGCAAACAGGTTAGTACATTTCGCATTTACGTAGGTCATTCAAATGTGAAATAGCTGTGTCTTTCAATAAAAAATATATGACGAGGAAGTACTTAGCAAAAGAGAGAAGTATTGCAGGTTGGGAACTTCATCGTTTGTATGGCTGAAGAGGTGTCTCGTTTGTTACAATAATAAATTCAATGAGACATTAAGCCATCCTGCCATATGACCATATCACTCTGCTATGAAGAGCCCACAGGTTAGTACATTTTGGCATTTAGGTAGGTCATTAATATGTGAAATAGCTGTGTCTTACAATAAAAAATATAAGACGAGGAAGTACTTATCAAAAGAGAGAAGTTTTGCAGTTTGGATACTGCATCGTTTGTATGGCTGAAGAGGTGTCTCGTTTGATACAATAATAAATTCAATGAGACATTAAGCCTTCCTGCCATATACCCAAATTACCCTGCTGTAAGAGCAAACAAATTAGTAAATTTTGTAATTTAGGTAGGTCATTCATATCTGAAATAGCTGTGTCTTACAATAAAAAATAAAAAATGAAGAAGTACTTACCAAAAGAGAGAAGTTATGCAGTTCGGGTACCTCATTGTTTGTGTGGCTGAAGAGGTGTCTCATTTGTTACAATAATAAATTCAATGAGACATTAAGCCTTCCTGCCATATAAGCATATCACCCTGCTGTGAAGAGCAAACAGATTATTATATTTTGTAATTAAGGTAGATAATTCATATCTGAAATAGCTGTGTCTAACAATAAAAAATATAAAACGAGGAAATACTTACCAAAACAGAGAAATTTTGCAGTTCGGATACTTCATCGTTTTTATGGTTGAAGAGGTGTCTCGTTTGTTAGAATAATAAATTCAATGAGGTTGGTTGGTTTGGGTAAGGAGACCAGACAGAGTGGTCATCGGTCTCATCGGATTAGGGAAGGATTGGGATGGAAGTCGGCCGTGCAATTTCAGAGGAACCATCCCGGCATTTGCCTGGAGTGGTTTAGAGAACTCACGGAAAATCTAAATCAGGATGGCCGGACGCAGGATTGAACGGTCGTCCTCCCGGTTGCGAGTCCAGTGTTTAACCACTGCGCCAACCCGCTCGGTAAATTCAATGAGACATAAAGCCTTCCTGCCATATGACAATATAGCCCTGCTGTAAAGAGCAAACACATTAGTACATTTTGTAATTAAGGTAGGTCATTCATATCTGAAATAGCTCTGTCTTGCAATAAAAGATATAAAACGAGGAAGTACTTACCAAAAGAGAGAAATTTTGCAGTTCGGATACTTCATCGTTTGTATGGCTGAAGAGGTGTCTCGTTTGTTACAATAATAAATTCAATGAGACATTAAGCCTTCCTGCCATATGACCATATCACTCTGCTGTGAAGAGCAAACAGGTTAGTACATTTTGTAATTAAGGTAGGTCATTCATATCTGAAATAGCTGTGTCTTACAATAAAATATATAAAACAAGTAAGTGCTTACCAAAAGTGAGAAGTTTTGCAGTTGAGAATCTTCATCGTTCCTAAGGCTGAAGAAATGTCTCATTTCCTACAGTAATCTATTCAATGAGACATTATGCTTTCCTGCCATATGACCATATCACCCTGCTGTGAAGAGCAAATTGATTAGTACATTTCTTATTTAAGGTAGATCATTCAAATCTGAACTAGCAATATCTTATAGTTAATAATAAAAACCGAAGAAGGACTTACCAAAAGAGAGAAGTTTAGCAGTTCGGATACTTCATTTTTGTATGGCTGAAGAGGTGTCCCATTTCTTACATTAATAAATTCAATGAGACATTAAGCCTTCCTGCCATATGCCCATATCAACCTGCTGTAAGAGCAGACAGATTAGTACATTTTGTAATTAAGGTAGGTCATTGATATCTGAAAGAGCTGTGACTTACAATGGGAAATATAAAATGCGGAAGTACTCACCAAAAGAGAGAAGTTTTGCAGTTCGGATAGTTCATGGTTTGTATAGCTGAAGAGTTGTGTCGTTGTTACAATAATAACTTCAACGAAACATTAAGCCTTCCTACCATATGAGCATATCACCCTGCTGTGAAGAGCAAACAGGTTAGTACATTTCGCTTTTAGGTAGGTCATTCATATGTGAAATAGCTGTGTCTTACAATAAAAAATATAAGACGAGGAAGTACTTACCAAAAGAGAGAAGTTTTGCAGTTTGGATACTTCATCGTTTGTATGGCTGAAGAGGTGTGTCGTTTGTTACAATATTAAATTCAATGAGACATAAAGCCTTCCTGACATATGACAATATAACCCTGCTGTGAAGAGCAAACAGATTAGTACATTTTGTAATTAAGGTAAGTCATTCATATCTGAAATAGCTGTGTCTTACTATAAAAAATATACAGCGAGGAAGTACTTACCAAAAGAGAGAAGTTTTGCATATCGAATACTTCATTGTTTGAATAGCTGAAGAGGTGTCTTGTTTGTTAGAATAATAAATTCAATGAGACATTAAGCCTTCCTGCCATATGACCATATCACCCTGCTGAGAAGAGCAAATAAATTAGTACATTTTGTAATTTAGGTAGGTCATTCCAATCTGAACTAGCAATATCTTACAGTTAATAATATAAAACGAAGAAGGAATTACCAAAAGAGAGAAGTTTTGCAGTTCAGAATCTTCATCATTTTCATGGCTGAGGATTTGTCTCATTTCGTACATTAATCCATTCAATGCCATACAACCATAGCAACCTTTTGGGGAGAACTAACAGTTTGGTTCATTTTGTATCTAACGTAAGTCATTCAAATCTGAAATAGCAGTATCTTACAGTTAAAAATATAAATCAATGATGGGCTTAGCAAAAGAAAGAAATTTTGCAGTTCTGAAATTTCATCGTTAGTATGGCTGACGAGGCATCTCTTTTCATATAGTAATTGATTCGGTGAGACATTAAGCATTGCTACTATACAAACAGATCACCCTGCTGGAAAGGACAAACAATTTAGTTCAGTTCGTAAATCACATTTGTCATTCATATTTGATTTTGCTATATCTAGTATCTTAAAACATAAAACACCCGAAGCAGTTACCAAAGGGAAGAAATTTTTAAATTCTGAAACTGCTTGTTTAGTACTGTGAATGATTTGTTTCCATTTGAACAATAATCCAGTCTATGATGGAATAAGCATTGCTATCATACATTGAGACCTTCATGCTGGGAAGAACTTAAAATTTACTACCCTTTGTAAGTAATGTAAGCAATCCATATCTGATTTTTCATGGTCTTACCTTTAAATAAGAAAATAGTAAGAACTTAATAAATGAAGGATTTTTTGAAGTTCTGGAATTTCATGGTTAGTCTGGTTCGTGAGGTGTCTCATTTCGAACACTAATCCAGTTGATGGAAGAATAAGCATTACTGCCTCACAACAAGATCACCCTGCTGGGAAGTAAAAACAATTTACCACATTTTGTAAATCACGTTAGTGATTACATATATGAACTTGCTGTATCTTATACTTAGAAATATAAAATGGAGAATGGATTTACTTAAAAAATGTGTTTTTATGAAGTTTTGAAATTTCATGGCTGGTACAGTGCATAAAGTGTCTCATTTTGAACAATAATCCAGTTGATGGGGGTGTAAGCACTTCTGCCACAGAACTAGACCACCTTGCTGAATACAACAAAAAATTTACTACATTTTGTAAATGATGTAGCTCATTCTTATCTTAACTTTCAGGATGTAATTTTAAAATTTGTAACTGAAGGAAGTACTTACGAAAAGAAAGAAAATGTAGTAATTTCTACACTCTCAATGTTACATACAGTGCAGGTGATGACACATTTGCTGCAGAAACTCTGTCTGGGGGGAATTAATTTTTGGAAACACATACCCATGTCAATGTGGTTATAAATATACCTTTTTGTGCTACTGAGTGCTAATATAGACAAGTGAATCATGTGACTTAGCCGGCCAGGGAGGCCGAGCAGTTCTACGTGCTACAGTCTGGAACCGCGCGACTGCTACACTCACAGGTTCGAATCCTGCCTCAGGCATGGATGTGTGTGATGTCTTTACGTTAGTTAGGATTAAATAGTTGTAAGTTCTAGGGGACTCATGACCTCAGAAGTTAAGTTCCATAGTGCTCAGAGCCATTTGAACCATGTGACTTGAAGCTTAATTATCCCTTCATTTCATTTTTCCGTGAGTGTTTTCTTTTGCCAAACTTGCTAAATAATTGGTTAACATTAAAAAGAGTAGTTGACAGTGGCTTGTTGAATAGCCTTGGAATGTAGTTGCAATTAAATAATTGGGAGTATAGTAACACTGGCAACAGTCTTACGGTTCAGCTTGTTTGTGAAAATCCAATCTTTTTTGAGTATTATGTCCTTATGATTTGTTTATAAATACTTATTGTCCATTAGCTAATCAATAAGTAATGTTGTTATGAGTGACAGGTAATAATTAACTGTTACTTACTTGTAGACAACAGTGGATCCCCATGACCTCGAAGACGAGGAAAAATGCCTCAGGGCTTCGACAGAGGAGGATACTGGCTGGTGGCCTTAAAGGAAGGCAATTGTCTAACACTGACCGAGAAGGACAGTGAGGCCTTGGGAAGATCTGCAACAATGTAGATTGTACTGATACCGGTATAGCCACCTTAGTCATATCCTTCCACATTGAACAGTTTCTTAAGAGCAGTTAGGGTGTTACCCCTACCCATGACGAACACCTTCAAACAGTAACATGCCCTCCTCTGATTTCACAGTTGTCACTTCAGGCATTTTCCAAACCCAGAGCCTTCCATCAGATTGCCACTGTCTGTAGCATTCTATATCACAGCAAATCACTCCTTTCCAATAGTTCACTGTCCAGTGGCATCTGCCCTTTACACAATCTTAAAAGTCACTTAGTACTGATAACACAAAATGTGTGGCTTATGATGCCCCGGATCTACGATATTTCAGAAATAAGTCATGGGTTTGATCTCAAGCGTTTGAGATAGGACATTAAAAATTCAAAAATATATTCATTTTGTAACATACATCTTTCTGAAGAGTTTGACATGTAAAACATATATGTTGAAGGAAATGTAAGACATGTTATTAGGTCCAAAGTGTTCCAAAGTGCATCGCCATGCTTCTTTACACAGCATTCTTCTACAGCACGTCACTGTGTTGCTCCCTATGGAACTCAGACGTATATATTTTGTAATGGAGGCCATCAAACCTATAGTGAGGACAGTGGAAATTAAAATGTTCTGCAGTGTCTCTTCTGCTCCTAGTTGGTCGATTTGACATCCTACCCCCTTAAAAGAAACTCACAATTAATACTGAGAGGGACAATACACATTTCTCCAGTCCTTTGGTTCCAGCATTCTTTTCTCTCTAATCTTGCTGCAGATTTACATGACATTCTTTTCTGTCTGTAAAAGAATCTATTACCTCATCAAAGTTCGTCAAACATTTTGCTTCATGAAAAATCAAAATGTTGTTGTCTGATACTGAAAAAGTTGTTAATACGAATAGTACCCAAGACTGGTGTGGTTTCTCAATTTCATTACATCTATTTCATCACTGTCTGCTAGATAAAATGACAGACACCTTTCTAATATTGCAGAAACTGTTACACTCACCAAATAAGCGAGACTGTTTTGGTACAAATGGTCATCTTTATCTGTCTCATCTACATAAATAATGTGACACAATATAATTCACAATCTACTAATATCAAATGCCTATTAGGCCTACCATAAGCAAAAAGTTTAATGTTAGGAAATAGTTTCGCATTTCATTCATGTGCTACAATTTCTCAAGCATGAAATGGAAAAGCAGCAGTAGTACGAAATTTTTATGTAAATCTGGAATCATATTCTTCAATATAATTTCTGTGATGTCCCCTGTTTCTTCTCGTTCTAACAAACAAGCTCATCATCACTAATCCTGTAACTATTCCTGCCACTGCAAAACTGCACTAACCCTGCCAGGATCATCAGTTTGGTATCCTGCATTTATTCTCCCATTAGGAATTACCATGTGTTCGTACAATGTGTTTTTTGTTCCATCCTGAGAACAAAATTTAAGCAGCTGCTAACCTGGGACTTTACAACTGGCCCTTAGTAATATAGCGATCAGGCAAAAATTTTCTGTGAAAATTTCATTTTCTTGGATACACCGAGAAGATAATATGTGATCTAAGCCTGTTATTCCTATTAGTCATTTACTTCCACTCTAGTAGTCTGAATCTATGGACTTTGCTAGTAATTATAACAATGCTGATCATTCACCCACCCATTCGACCACATAAACAAACAGCAATTGGCATTCACCCTTTCAGGTTTATTAGGCTCAGCTCATGTAGCTTTCCATGAGAAAGTTTTTATTTCTAAAAGTGATGACGATTTGCCTGGCAGACACATCGCGTAGGCCTACACTGTGCTTGTATTAAAAAATCAGCTTATGATTCGTTCACAAATCAACTTAGAATGTGTTGAAAATGTTTAAATCATACGAATAATCAACAGTCCAATGTGTGCTGGATGCTATGCGCTTTGTGAAATGAGGTTTTTTTCTTCAAAGTGAGGCACAGTCAACACTGGAGTGGCTCAAGGCTCGGTATTGGAACCCTAATTGTTTCTTATATTTATAAAGGACCTCCCACACTGCACCATGTCAGTGAGCAAATTCACCATATTAGCTGACGATTCTTATCTTCTAGTTGGTAACACGACAGGAAACAACCAGGAAACATCTGCGAGCAATGCATTTGATGACATTCTGAAATGGACTCTTTCTCAATATCAAAAAAACTCATTACGTACAGTTTTGGGTTCAAATGGCTCTGACCACTATGGGACTTAACTTCGGAGGTCATGAGTCCCCTAGAACTTAGAACTACTTAAACCTAACTAACCTAAGGACATCACACACAGCCATGCCCGAGGCAGGATCCGAACCTGCAACCATAGCGGTTATACGGTTCGAGACTGTAGCGCCTAGAACCGCTCGGCCACTCCGGCCGGCACGTGCAGTTTTATGTGGCATATAAAGAACTGGGGGATACAAATGTAGAATGTAATGGGCAACAAATAAAGCAAGTCGACTGTGTTCCTGGGTGTGTACATAGACTATAAACTAAATTGGTCCAGTCATATCTTAGATCTATAAAAAAGGCTACATTCTGCAAACTTTGCCTTACGAATAACTACATCATCCACACATAAGGATGCCATAAGAGCTGCTTAATTCGGATATTTCTGTGCACTTTTGTTTTACGGAATCATCTTTTGGGGTAACCAGCCCTTGGCAAAAAAAGCTTTTGTTGCTCAGAAGAGAGCTGTATGCATCATGAGTGGTGCAAAACCAAGCCACTCATGTAGGAATCTGTTTAGGAAACTACAGGTATTTACAGTGTCATCTGAGTACATATACTCCCTTGAATGTTTCATTGATAAAAACCACTCTCCCTTCAAAACCAATAGTGAATATCACGGTCACAACACACGGTCAAAAAAGGACTTCCATGGCAACCAGTCAAACTATACCCTTGTACAGAAAGGAGTAAATTATATCAGCATAAAGATTTACACTGCTCTACCCAGTATCATCAAAAGTCTTGCTCCTGAGACACCAAAGTCCAAGAGCAAACTGAACGAATACCTAATACAAAAGTCATTCTATCCAGAATGAAATTTTCACTCTACAGCGGAGTTTGCGCTGATATGAAACTTCCTGGCAGATTGAAACTGTGTGCCAGACCGAGACTCGATCTCAGGACCTTTGCCTTTCACGGGCAAGCGCTCTACCGACTGAGCTTCCCAAGCACGACTCACGCCCCGTCCTCACAGCCGTACTTCCGCCAGTACCACGGCTCCTACCTTCCAAACTTCACAGAAGCTGTGAGGACGGGGCGTGAGTTGTGCTTGGGTAGCTCAGTCGGTAGAGCGCTTGCCTGCGAAAGGCGAAGGTCCCGAGCTCGAGTCTTGGTCCGGCACACAGTTTTAATCTGCCAGGAAGTTTCATTCTATCCAGTTAGTGAATTTTTTAGTGCATGGGAGCAAGTTTAGTTTTTATTATACAACTGAGTTAGCCATTTACAGTAAGCACAAATGTAAACTATTTGTTGCTGTAGCATTATATTGTAGCTCAAATACTTTGATATTGTTAATATGAATGTGTATGCATAGGTATTAATTCTGACATCTGTAATATTGTCATGAATTAACTATATTGGGTGCTGCTGTATTGTTAACGTTGAAAAAATACTGACTTGTTTCATATGCTAGCAACTCTATTGCTATCAGTATTAACGGAACTTGCAATAAACTAAAATAATATACACTACTGGCCATTAAAACTGTTACACCAGGAAGAAATGCACATGATAACAAGGTATTCATTGGACAAATATATTATACTAGAACTGACATGTGATTACATTTGCACGCAATTTGGGTGCATAGATCCTGAGAAATCAGTACCCAGAACCACCACCTCTGGGCGTAATAATGGCCTTGATAAGACTAGGCATTGAGTCAAACAGAGCTCGGATGGTGTGTACAGGTACAGATGCCCATGCTGCTTCAACATGATACCACAGTTCATCAAGAGTAGTGACTGGCGTATTGTGACGAGCCAGTTGCTCGGCCACCATTGACCAGACGTTTTCAATTGGTGAGAGATGTGGAGAAGGTGCTGGCCAGGGCAGCAGTCGAACATTTTCTGTATCCAGAAAGGCCCGTACAGGACTTGCAACATGCAGTCCTGCATTATCCTGCTGAAATGTAGGGTTTCGCAGGGATCGAATGAAGGGTAGAGGCACAGGTCGTAACACATCTGAAATGTAACGTCCACTGTTCAAAGCGCCATCAATACGAAGAAGAGGTGACCGAGACGTGTAACCAATGGCACCCCATACCATCAAGATGGGTGATACGCCAGTATGGCGATGACGAATACACGCTTCCAATGTGCGTTCACCGCGATGTCGCCAAACACCGATGTGACCATCATGATGCTGTAAACAGAACATGGATTCATCCGAAAAGGTTTTGCCATTTGTGCACCCAGGTTCATCGTCGAGTACACCATCGCAGGCACTCCTGTCTGTGATGCAGCGTCAAGGGTAACCGCAGCCACGATCTCCGAGCTGATAGTCCGTGCTGCTGCGAACGTTGTCGAACTGTTCATTCAGATGGTTGTTGTCTTGCAAACGACCCCATCTGTTGACTTAGGGATCGAGGCTTGGCTGCACGATCCGTTACAGCCATGTGGATAAGGTGCCTGTCATCTCGACTGCTAGTGATACGAGGCCATTGGGATCCCGCACGGCGTTCCGTATTACCCTCCTGAACCCACCGATTCCATATTCTGCTAACAGTCATCGGATCTCGACCAACGCAAGCAGCAATGTCACAATACGATAAACCTCTATCGCGATAGGCTACTATCCGATCTTTATCAAAGTCGGAAATGTGATGGTACGCATTTCTCCTCCTTACATGAGGCATCACAACAACATTTCACATGGCAACGCCAGTCAACTGCTGTTTGTGTATGAGAAATCGGTTGGAAACTTTCCTCATGTCAGCACATTGTAGGTGGCGCCACCGGCGCCAACCTTGTGTGAATGCTCTGAAAGCTAATCATTTGCTTATCACAGCATCTTCTCCCTGTCGGTTAAATTTCGTGTCTGTAGCACGTCATCTTCGTGGTGTAGCAATTTTAATGACCAGTAGTGTAATAAAAATGAATTTGGCACCCCTGAAATTGTCACCCAAGGCAGATACCCCGGTTCCCCCACCCCCCTCACTTCCCGTCCCCCCTTAGATCCGGGCCCAGCTTATGAGGAGCACCTAGGCAATTACATGTCATCATTTTTCATTCTCTATGCGCAGTTGTTTTGCTATCTGGACTGCTGTCAGCACTTTGAAGCTCACGAGTGGTTCCTTTCACTGACTTCATGCGATTTTCTACAACCCCCTCCACAGTGCTCGACAGTCCCCGTCCGTCACTACGTGTGGTCTGCTCGGTCTCGGTTTAGCTGAGATCGTTCCTTCACATTTCCACTTCACAGTCGCACCACCATCAGTCGACTCAGGGTGCTTGTGAAGGGTGACATCTAATTGATTAGCCGACAATGGAAGTCAGGGAGCTCTTCCGACTGACCCACTCTGCAGTTACTGCTTCCCTACTGACAACATAATATTCTATGGCTTCTTTCGCATTGGTGGTCCCGCCTTTTGTAACATCTATTGTTTGATTCGTCATTACACTGTGTTTTCTGGATACTTCAGACGAGGTCATTTATACATGTACACTACGTGATCAAACGTATCCGGACACCTGGTTGAAAATTACTTACAAGTTCGTGGCGCCCTCCATCGGTAGTGTTGGAATTCAGTATGGTGTTGGCCCACCCTTAGCCTTGATGACAGCTTCCACTCTCTCAGGCATACGTTCAATCAGGTGCTGGAAGGTTTCTTGGGGAATTGCAGCCCATTCTTCACGGAGTGCTGCACTGAGGAGAGGTATCGATGTCGGTTCGTGAGGCCTGGCACGAACTCGGCGTTCCTAAACATTCCAGAGGTGTTCTGTAGGGTCCAGGTCAAGACTCTGTGCAAGCCAGTCCATTACAGGGATGTTATTGGCGTGGAACCACTCCGCCACAGGCCGTGCATTATGAACAGGTGCTCGATAGTGTTGAAAGGTGCAATCGCCATCCTCGAATTCCTCTTCAACAGTGGGAAGCCATGAGGTGCTTAAAACATCAATGTAGGCCTGTGCTGTGATAGTGCCATGTAAAACAACAAGGGGTGCAAATAACAAGGGGTGAAAAACATGAACATACCATAACACCATTGCCTCCTAATTTTACTGTCGGCACTACACTTGATGGCAGATGACATTCGCCATACCAACACCCTGTCATCGAATCACCACATTGTCTACTGTGATTCGTCACTTCACACATTTTTCCACTGTTCAATTGTCCAGTGTTTACGCTCCTTACACCAAGCGAGGCACTGTTTGGCATTTACCGGCGTGATGTGTGGCTTATGAGCAGCCGCTTGACCGTAAAATCCAAGTTTTCTCACCTGCCCCCTGACTGTCATAGTACTAGCAGTGGATCCTGATGCAGTTTGTAATTCCTGTGTGATGGTCCGGATAGATTTCCGCCTATAACACATTATGACCCCCTTCAACTGTCAGCGGTCTCTGTCAATCAACAGACGAGGTCGGCCTGTACGCTTTTGTGCTGTACGTGTCCTCTTCACTATCACATTGGAAACAGTGGATCTAGGCTTGTTTAGGAGATGAAAATCTCACGTACAGACATATGACACAAGTGGCAAACAATCACCTGTCACGTTTGAAGCCTGTGAGTTCCACGGAGCGCCCCATTCTGCTCTCTCACGATCTCTAATGACTATCGTGGTCGCTGATATGGAGTACCTGGCAATATGTGGCAGCACAATGCACCTAATGTGAAAAACGTCTGTTTTTGGGGGTATCCGGATACTTTTGACCACATAGTGTATACTCTATATTATATTATACCTAAATTCAATTTAGATAGTGTACAACCGATTTCAGTGTTTCCAGTTATACCTATCTTATTATTTCATTAGAGTACGAACTGTTCATAAAATACGATGCTTACGAGAATTACTCACTAGGTAATGTTATAAAATGTCCCTTGTTACTAATATTTATTACTAGGCCCAGATATCTACGCAGTGATGTTTGATGGAGTTTTCTTTTCTTTTTTTTCCAACTTTCGGAAAGCGTTTTCGGCAGCATAAAGAGAGTGACGACATTCATTAAAGGACTTGTGACGCTAACACGCCAAGTTCCTTGCATTATATTTGTTCCATGCCGGCTTAATCATATTTGGGTTTCACTGAACTTTGTTCCTGTAAGCATTATATGCAATGCTGTTTTTCTGGGGAACGCTGGGGGATGCGTACCCCTAAACATTTTCGTCGACAAAGTAATTTTTTTACGATGTTGAGAACTTGGAAGAGTGCCAAAAATTTATTTCACGGACGTAAATTTTTTATTTCTTTTTGTCGTGTTGGCAATTGCAATACGAACGATACCAGTGCAGTTTTTGGTGGGAAAATCGATGTCATTGACTATTTCAAGCATTTCGAAGCTGCGGCAACCGTTTTCGGCAGCTGAATCGCTGGCAGCCAGTTGGACAAGCACGTAGTGCCTTCGCCCGTTAATAGTGGGCGATGGTAGTGCTAAACGGATATGCGTACGCTCAAATCGCATGCTTCACTTGAGGTGATGTAAACTGAAGTGTTCGATACCACTTTCTCTTGAATGTTTCTAGGCATCGCCTGCTTCATTTGAGCTGTTATGTCAACTTAAGAGTCCGATACCAATTGTTGTTTTCGTAGTTCGACATGTTGATGATGTCATGGCTAAAAGCTGACGGTGGTATCCCATGCTTCAATTATAACTATTTTTCGCTGCATTATATCCCATGTCGGAGTACCCTCAAACTTTTATTTTTTTAAAAAAAGCACTGATTATATGTAATTCGAAATTAGTGTCGAACAGAGTTGCAATCTAGCGTATAGGTTCATCAGGTTACTAAAAATAAACTGACGGAAAAAAACTGCAACACCAAAAAATAATTAATGTAGAGTAATGAAATTTTGTGAATACACTTGTCTAGTAATATATGTAAGTGATTAAGATTGCGAGATCACACGTTAATGTAAGTGCGAGATAAGCCATTGCAATTGTGAAATGCTAGGACATTAATGACCAGTGTGTCCGCCCCGACAGTCAGCGTGACAGACTGCGATCATAAGGGGCCCTGGTTCGATTCCCGGGTGGGTCGAGGATTTCCTCCGCTCAGGGACTGGGTGTTGTGTTGTCTTCATGATCATTTCATCCCCATTCGGGACGCAGGTCGCCCAATGTGGCGTCGAATGTAATAAGACCTGCACCGAGGCGGCCGGACCTGCCCCGTAAGGGGTTTGGGGTCAGTGGGATGCACGTTACAGGGTGTCTGGCTCGGAGCTGTAATTTAAGTAACCGATTTGTAGCGGTTCACTGTGTCACTGTGGTGCCGACCGCTGCTCAGACTGCTGCAACGGATGCAGAGCGATGCGACGGAGCCACGTCTGAACGCGACGGTCTTCGCTCTCCGTAGTGCCGCGTGGGCGTCCGGAGCCCAGACTCCTTTCCACCGTACATCCGCGTGTCCGACGCTGCCCGCCGTCATGTACGATGTCTGCATTCCTGCCGAGTATTTCTGCAATGCCGTAGAAGGAACATCCGGCTTCTCGTAGCCCAATTACGCGACCTCGTTCAAATTGGTCGGTCGGCTTGCGGGATTGAAGGGACCAGACTACTAGGGCCATCGGTCCCTTTTCCCACGAAACACCCACAAAGAATAACAACAAACAATGGAGATGAAAAGAGACGACACAGGACAAGAAAGACACAGACAGAGACCAGAAAAAAGGAATTACACTACTGGCCATTAAAATTGCTACACCACGAAGATGACGTGCTACAAACGCGAAATTTACCCGACAGGAAGAAGATGTTGTGATATGCAAATGATTAACTTTGCAGGGCATTCACACAAGGTTGGCGCCGGTGGCGACACCTACAACGTGCTGACATCAGAAAAGTTTCCAACCGATTTCTCATACACAAACAGCAGTTAACCGGCGTTGCCTGGTGAAACGTTGTTGTGATGCCTCGTGTAAGCATGATAAATACGTACCATCACGTTTCCGACTTTGATAAAGGTCGGACTGTAGCCTATCGAGATTGCGGTTTATCGTATCGCGGCATTGCTGCTCGCGTTGGTCGAGATCCAATGACTGTTAGCAGAATATGGAATCGGTGGGTTCAGGAGGGTAATACGGAACGCCGTGTTGGATCCCAACGGCCTTGTAACACTAGCAGTCGAGATGACAGGCATCTTATGCGCATGGCTGTAAACGATCGTGCAGCCGAGTCTCGATACCTGAGTCAACAGATGGGGATGTTTGCAAGACAACAACCATCTGGACGAACAGTTCGATGACGTTTGCAGCAGCCCGGACTATCAGCTCGGAGACCGTGGCTGCGGTTACCCTTGACGCTGCGTCACAGTGCTGGTGTTCTCGACGACGAACTTAGGTGCACGAATGGCAAAACGTCATTTTTTCGGATGAATCCAGGTTGTGTTTACAGCATGGTCACATCGTGTTTGGCGACATCGCGGTGAACGCACATTGGAAGTGTGTATTCGTCATCGCCATACTGGCGTATCACCTGGCGTAATGGTATGGGGTGCCATTGGTTACACGTCTCAGTCACCTCTTTTTCGCATTGATGGCACTTTGAACAGTAGACTTTACATTTCAGACGTGTTACGAGCCGTGGCTCTACCCTTCATTCGATCCCTGCGAAACCCTACTTTTCAGCAGGATGATGCACGACCGCATGTTGCAGGTCCTGTACGGGCCTTTCTGCATACAGAAAATGTTCGACTGCGGCCCTGGCCAGCACATTCTCCAGATCTCTCACCAATTGAAAACATCTGGTCAATGGTGGCCGAACAACTGGCTGGTCTCAATATTCCAATCACTACTCTTGATGAACTGTGGTATTGTGTTGAAGCTGCACGGGCAGCTGTACCTGTACACGCCATCCAAACACGGTTTGACTGAGTGCCCAGGCATACCAGGGCCGCGATTACGGCCGGAGGTGGTTGTTCTGGGTACTGATTTCACAGGATCTATGCAACCAAATTGCGTCAAAATGTAATCACATGTCAGTTGTACTATAATATATTTGTCCAATGAATACCCGTTTATCATCGGCATTTCTTCTTGGTGTAGAAATTCTAATAGCCAGTAGTGTAAAATCACACTGAGTGTAACATTGGACGGAAAGGAAAAGCCAACCACCAAGTAACGCACTAAAAAACCCTGTCTAAAACCGTAGGCCAAAGGCCAGACTCGACACAAAAAAAGGGACAAACGCTTAGATCAAGCGATAAAAACCCCCTGCACGAATAAAACTCAAAACTAAATCTGCCATTGCAACATCGTCCGATAAAAGTGCAGGAAGCGCACCGGGCAGCGCAAACGTCAGCCCGAGCGGAGTTAAAAGCGGGCAGTCCGACAAGATGTGGACCACCACCGAAGCTGACCCGCAGAAGCATAAAGGCGGATCCTCGCGGTTCAATAAATAGTTGTGTGTCATCCTGGTGTGGCCAATGCAGAGCCGGCAGAGGACAACAGAGTCCTGGCGGGTCTCTCGCCTCGCACCGGTAGCCTCCTCGGTGGCCCGAAGTTTGACGGGTGAAGGAAGGGCGCGCCATTCTTCACCCCAGCTGCGAAGTACCTTCTGCCGCAAAACTGACCCGAGGTCACTCTCCAAGAGGCTGATCTCCGAGGCCGGTGCACCGACAGCCCGTTTGGCCGGCGCGTCGACACGTCCGTTTCAAGGGATGTCGACAGGACCCGGGATCCACGCAGAGACCACACAGTGGCAGCAATGGACAAGAGTATGGAGGGTCTCCTGGACAGGCATCACCAGTTGATAATGGCGTCGTTCTCGCCTTAAAGGCACTCTCGACTAACATCAACTCGTCACGTCCAATCTCAAAGGTAACCAACGCTCACGACCGTTACAGCGCGTATTTAGAGCAAACCTGATTTGCTGTCTCGTAGTGGCGCAGCTGTCGCCACTCCTATGCGACTGGCAAGAAATTGGAACATACATCATTTTTCAGATGTATGAGACAGGCGAAGTACCCTCAGCCTTCAAGAAGAATATAATAATTCCAGTCCCAAAGAAAGCAGGTGTTGACAGATGTGAAAATTACCGAACTATCAGTTTAATAAGCCACGGCTGCAAAATACTAACACGAATTCCTTACAGACGAATGGAAAAGCTGGAAGAAGCCGACCTCGGAGGAGATCAGTTTGGATTCCGTAGAAATGTTGGAACACGTGAGGCAATACTGACCCTACGACTTATATTAGGGAATAGATTAAGGAAAGGCAAGCCTACGTTTCTAGCATTTGTAGACTTAAGAGAAAGCTTTTGACAATGTTTCATATTCTGAAGGTGGCAGGGGTAAAATACAGGGAGCCAAAGGCTATTTACAATTTGTACAGAATCCAGATGGCAGTTATAAGGGTTGAGGGAAATGAAAGGGAAGCAGTCGTCGGGAAGGGAGTGAGACAAGGTTGAAGCCTGTGCCCGATGTTATTTAATCTGTGTACTGAGCAAGCAGTAAAGGAAACAAAAGAAAAATTTGGAGTAGGAATTAAAATCCATGGACAAGAAATAAAAACTTTGAGGTTCGCCAATAACATTGTAATTCTGTCAGAGACAGCAAAGGACCTGGAAGAGCAGTTGAACGGAATGGACAATGTCTTGAAAAGAGGATATAAGATGAACATCAACAAAAGCAAAACGAGAATAATGCAATGTAGTAGAATTAAATCGGGGGATTCTGAGGGTATTAGGCTAGGAAATGAGACGCTTAAAGTAGTAAAGGAGTTTTTTCTATTTGGGGAACAAAATAACTGAGGATTGTCGAAGTAGACAGGAAATAAAATGTAGACTGGCAATGGCAAGGAAAGCGTTTCTGAAGAAGAGAAATTTGTTAACATCGAGTATAGATTTAAGTGCCAGGAAGTCGTTTCTGGAAGTATTTGTATGGAGTGTAGCCAGGTATGGAAGTGAAACGTGGACGAAAAATAGTTTAGAAAAGAAGAGAATAGAAGCTTTAGAGATGTGGTGGTACAGAAGAATGCTGAAGATTAGGTGGGATATCACATAACTAATGACGAGGTATTGAATAGAATTGGGGAGAAGAGGAGTTTGTGGCACAACTTGGCTAGAAGACGGGATCAGTTGGTAGGACATATTCTGAGCATCAAGGGATCACCAATTTAGTTTTGGAGCGCAGCGTGGAGAGTAAAAATCGTAGAGGGAGACCAAGAGATGAATACACTAAACAGATTCAGAAGGATGTAGGTTGCAGTAGGTACTGGGAGATGAAGAAGCTTGCACAGGATACAGTAGCATGGAGAGCTGCATCAAACCAGTCTCTGGACTGAAGACCACAACAACAACAACCTTTTTTCAGATGTAGTGCGATTTTTTTCAGTCAGTATGTTTAGCTAGTTGAAGTTTGTGATATCGTAACTCTGTAATTTCGATCACGTATTCGTTGATTACGCAGACATTGAGTTAAGCGCCTTGGCTGCACAGAAAAGAAAAAGATGGTCTATGACCTTATCTGATGTATGTATGATCAACACAGAAACTCTGTTGCAATATTATTGCTGAATTATATTGGTGGATTAAATTGATAAATATGTCTCACTTTCGTATGAAATGCTGTAGTTTAAGGTTAATTAGTCCCTGTCATAAATTTTCCCTTTCTCAATAGGACGATGATCATAGTTAGTGATCCTGACGTTACTCGTAATGATCCTGACAGACTGCCCAAAATCTGCGTGAATTCTGACACTCAGACTTCTGGGCTGCCTTAGTCGAGGAGAAAACATGTATATGATGTTTGTGCACGAATTCAGCAATTTTGTGACTTGGAATGCACGCACATACGCTATGTCATCAAAAATATACGGACACACCCAAAACATACGTTTTTCATATTAGGTGCATTCTGCTGCCACCTACTTCCAGATACTCCATATCAGCGACCTCAGTAGTCATTAGACATCGTGAGAGACCAGAAAGGGGTGCTCTGCGGAACTCACGGACTTCGAACGTGGTCAGGTGATTGGGTGTCATTTGTGTCCTAAGTCTGTACGCGAGATCGCCACACTCCTAAACATCCATAGGTCCACTGTTTCCGATGTGATAGTGAAGTGGAAATGCGAAGGGACACATACAGCATAAAAGCGTACAGGCCGACCTCGTCTGTTGACTGACAGACACTGCCGACAGTCGAACAGTGCCGTAATGTGTAATAGGCAGCCATCTATTCAGACCATCACACAGGAATTCCAAACTCCATCAGGCTCCACTGCAAGCGCTATGACAGTTAGGCGGGAGGTGAGAAAACTTGGATTTCATGGTCGACCAGCTGCTTGTAAGCCACACATCACGCCGGTAAATACTAAACAAAGCCTCGCTTGGTGTAAGGAGTGTAAACATTGATGGATCAAACAGTGGAAAAACTTTGTGTGGAGTGACGAATCACGGTACACAATGTGGCGATCTGATGGCAGGGTGTGGGTATGGAGAATGCCCGGTGAATGACATCTGCCAGCGTGTTTACTGCCAACAGTAAAATTCGGAAGCAGTGGTGTTGTGATGAGTCGTGTTTTTCACGGAGGGGGCTTACACCCCTTGTTGTTATGCGTGGCACTATCACAGCACAGGCCTACATTGATGTTTTAAGGACCTTCTTGCTTCCCATTGTTGAAGAGAAATTTGGGGATGGTGACTGTATCTTTCAACACGATAGAACTTCTGTTCATAATGCACGCCATGTGGCGGAGTGGTTCCACGACAATAACGTCCCTGTAATGGACTGGCCTGCATAGAGTCCTGACCTGAATCCTACAGAACACCTTTGGGATGTTTTGGAACGCCGTGTCAGGTCTTTCCAAATGACATCGATACCTCTCCTCAGTACAGCACTCCGTGAAGAATGGGCTGCCATTCCCCAAGATACCTTCCAGCACCTGATTGAACGTGTGCATGCGACAGTGGAAGCTGTCATCAGGGCTAAGGGTGGGCCAACACCATATTGAATTCCAGCATTACTGATGGAGGGTGCCACGTGCTTGTAAGTCATTTTCAGCCAGGTGCCCGGATACTTTTGATCACATAGTGTACATGGTGTAGAGACGTTTCGCCCCATGGGTACTTGTAGCACAAAAGACAAAATAGGGCGGGTATTCCGTGATGACCTACACGAGACAGACGTTCGATTATCAAACGAAGTTCACTCACCGAATGCGTCGCACACCCGCCTCCTCAAAAGTGCTTGGAGGCCATACATCCATGCCCAAGGCAGGTTTCGAACCTGCGACCGTAGCGGTCGCGCGGTTCTAGACTGTAGCGCCTATAAACGCTCGGCCACACCGGCCGGCTCGACCCTTAGACAATGTGTCTAATAGTGTATTTTAAATAAGAGAGTATGCCATCTTAGGCACTGTATAACACTTAAAACACTTGATAATGGCACTTTGAAGCCGAAATTTATCTTGTAAGTGTAAATGTAACACCAGATAAACAACAGTCTAATATCGGTACTGACTTTAAAGAAAGGTTTAACAGATTTCAGCTCTTGTTTTTTTTTTTTTTTTTTACAAGCAATGGCGACTATGGCGTTTGGCAAATAGCGCACAGTACGACCTGAATGCGAAATGAATCACCTATCAGCAGCTGGAATTTGAGCGAACGCTACCACTTCATTACAAAAGAGACGAGAAGCCAAGGAAATGTGGGAGCACTAAACTGTTATTAACGATGCGAACTGCACTAGCACAAAGGCGATAAAGCACCCCCACCTTAGTTAACGACACTTAAGGGACCATACCGTGGTTCAGGTCGAAAAAAGGCGATTTTCGGTTTTCATCATATTTCGATGGATTTAGGTTTTATTTAAATAATCTGAAAAGGATTGTGCTGAAAATAATTTTTTTCGAAGATTTTCCTACCACGTGTGTTCATGCGCCACGCCCACTTTTCTGTCACCCACTTTTCTGAATTTATTTTAGATTTTTATATCCCCTACATTGCACGTTAGGATTTTTTTTTACTTCCGGTGTGTTGGCTATCCTTGGAATGCAACGGTCGCTGTTTTTTTTGTTTCTGCTGTTTGTAAACAACACACTTTCAAAAACGCGGTTAGTTTTGTTAAGTGTGATTGCGAGTAGTTGTTACAGAAAACTTGCAGGTATACTATGGGCAGGCAATTAGGAGAAATAAAGAAAATCTGTAGGCAATGAAGAGAGAAGTTTGGGCCACATTCTTCCGTAAGTCCTCTACTGATGATAGGCCATGTCATGGATTGTGTCCATCAGGAGAAAATTCGTGGTGCAAGTACAATAGGGCTCAGGCAACTGGAGAATCTTATTCTCCCCAGCATTTTCTTCCTGCTACTGTTATTACAGCAATTAAACCTATTTTCAGAGACTTGGCTCATCCTGACCTTCTAATGAAATGTCTGCAGGGGCAGACACAGAACCCAAATGAATGTTTCAATAGCATAACTTGGAACCACCTTCCTAAAACTGTATTTGTAGGCATGCATACAATGAAACTAGGAGTTCATGATGCTGTTATTACATTCAGTTAGGGTAATATTGGAAAGTGTTGAATACTGAAATAGCTGGGAATTAATGCTGGTGAAAATATGATCACTGGGCTGCAACACTGCGATAAAATGATACCCGATGCAGACAGGTCTGCATCTAATATGGCCAAGAAAGCTAGACAGACATCCAGCAAGGTGAAAAAGAAGCTGGAAGACCTGCTAGAGGCCAAAGAAGGGCCATCATATGCAGCAGGACAGTTTTAATTAACTGTAAATAACAAATTTCAAAAGTTTTTTCTTTAAAGTCAATTTTCCACAAACTAAAATTTTCAGTACATATGCCCCTTATATCTGAAACTCTCATAGATAAATGAATGAAATTTTCATAGACTCTGCATAACATAAAATGCCACCTCTGGTACTACATTCATTAATATTTCCCCATTAGAAAGTTAACAAAAAAATATTTTCTGCTGAAAAAACTTAATATTTTTTATTAATAAATTTAAAAAGTATGTCTTGAAGACAGTAAAATGGAAAAAGTAATTTTAGTACAGTTGACTCTATTAGCATCATGTAACATACAGTAAAAATATTAACGTCTTGCATCAAATAATTTATTTCAGAAATGGGTCAAATACTTGCCTAAATTAACATGGGTTAGATAGGCAGGGTGTGGTCCCCTTGAACAGAAAAACATTATCGAAAGGCATTTCGTTCCATGAACTAGACAGCTATGATTGAAATGGCAAATAAGCGTTCTGTCGAAAATAGAGGATAAATTCTCGCTTCCGTTTCCAACTGTCGGCTTCCACCAATGACGTCATACCTAAGTCAAGGTTGCTACTTACAACGTTAAGTGCCCACCGCACCCCCGTCATATTTAGTGGTAAGATGGCCCAGTGGATAGGATAGCCCGTCAAAAACTGAACACAGACCAAGCACGAAAACAGGAAGACGCTGTACTGGACTGTGGAAAAAAAAGCAAAATACAAAGAGTGAACGGTTGAAGAACAAGAAGTGAAATATAGGCCAGCCTGAAACATTGTCGGCGCCGTGCGAAGTGGTCATAGTGTATGACTGTATGGCGCGAAAACTGGCAATTCACCCTGAATAACGGAAAGTGTGACGTCATTCACATGAGTGCTAAAGGAAAACCGTTAAACTTCGGTTACACGATAGATCAGTCGAGTCCAAGGGCCGTAAATTCAACAAAATACCTAGGAATTACAATCACAAACAACTTAAATTGGAAGGAATACACACAAAATGTTGCGGGGAAGGCTAACCAAAGACTGCGTTTTATTGGCAGGACACAAAATGTAACAGATCTACTAAAGAGACTGCCTACACTACGCTTGTCCGCCGTCTTTTAGAATAGTGTTGCCCGGTGTGGGATCCTTACCAGAGAGAATTGACGGAGTACAGGTAAGTCCTAAAAGAACTAGGGACTCACGCCTCCTGAAAATGACGTAATAAAGGAACGTGGAGTCAATAATTAGAGCGACACCAACTTGAAAATTCTAAAAGAGTGCATAGCCGGAGTGTGCAATGGTTTGTTATACGATACCAGTCTTTGAACTGTAGACCACAACATCTGTTTTGGTGTTGCTTTCAGTACTACTATTGTTGCTGTAGCTGTGTACTGTCCATTCTTTGAGTATTGCCATGTATGGTATCACTCCATTTGTTGATTCCACGTTCTATTATTATTCATGATTTTTATTGGCTGTTAATTATTTCGTCAAGGGTTTAACTTTTTCGTATCGCTTGCTATGCTCTTGGAAGCACGAAAAACATTACTAACTTTGGAATCGACAACTACACTTAACCTAGCTTATTTCAGACAATAAATAAGTAAAAAATCCTAGAAGAAACAACAAACACTTTTGAAAAACCACGAAAAATAACGAACCGAGGGATGGAGAACTAGAATTAACCTATGTAACTGTCGTCTTTGGTTGCTGCCACACCTCACCCTCGGCAATCGTGGCACATTCGGAAAAAAACGGCCAAATATTTGTGAGAAGCAAGATTATAGATACAACTGAGGATCGCCTCACACGCAGCAATTTCAGTTACACTCTTTAAGTTCCTGTCCAACCCCGCCTTCGTAAATCATGGCGTATTAGGAAAAAATAGCCATATATATTTACGAGAATACGATTATAAATACGATTGCTACTTCATTGACACGCAGCAACTTAAGCTGTGCACTTAGGTTCTTGACTAACCACAACCTGGAAAATTGAGATATGTTTGTAATAAACAGCGTAGTTTACGTCAGACACAAAGACAACCACAGATAAAATTTAATAACAAGCCACTTGAACATCGTAAACTCGTGGCGTCCTTCACTCGGGATGTCATTGGTCAAAGCTGACAGGTAGAAACGGACACTAGATTTGTTTCAACATAGAACTTAATGCCTGAAATTCATTTAAAATAAGTTAGAAAGTGTTTAAAATACGTTACTTCTTACGATATTGCCCTGGAAAATGTGTGTTTCACGGCAGCACGCTGATGTACTGAACATGTCACGTTGTCTACGCGAGCGAATACAGCAAGCACTTCGCATGGGCATTTTCGTAGCACCATGTATAATTTGTAGTAAGTCCGAGCTTACTCTAATTACAAGATGTATGAAGTTAACGGTTTTCCAACACAAACTGCTTTAGACGAACCGTAATAAACAGTCCGGACGCCTGTTTTGCAAAACTAAATTACCTCGAATATAACTGCTCCGTCGAAGACAGTATTCACTCAACATACGTGATGTGAGAATTAATGTTATGCGTTCGCAGAATGGTGCAACGATTTAACGCCTGTGTTTTGGCTGCCAAGGATTGGCGGAAAACATTTGCTGGTTCAAGACTTACCAGAGACGGCTATCGTTGCCCGTACCGCTACAGCATTTCACGGTTTTTTAAGGTTTTGTTGAGCGCGGACAGGACCATTCGTGTTGCTCGCCATTCGACTCGTCTCAGACTGTTGCTAAGACACGACACGGGACGTCGAAGAGGCTCCTGTATTGTTGAAAACTGCGTCACGTCGCGATTGCTGTTGTTTACTCTAAGAGTGTATGAGGACAATTGGTTCAAATGGCTCTGAGCACTATGGGACTTAATATCTGAGGTCATCAGTCCCCCAGAACTTAGAACTACTGAAACCTAACTGACCTAAGGACATCACACACATCCATACCCAAGGCAGGATTCGAACCTGCGACCGTAGCGGTCGCGCGGTTCCAGACTGTAGCGCCTAGAACCGCTCGGCCACCCCGGCCGGCTATTAGGACAATTACCGCTGTGTAATTACAGGAGGCGTATATGGGCAATTTCGCCGAAAACAACGGCCGCACAGCCTTACTTCCTGCCTCGTCTAATACTTTCCGAACATCACAGAACCTCTCCTGCGAAACATGCAAGACCGGCAGTCCTGAAAGAAAGGACACTACGGAGACACGGCGTAGCTCCAGGCTGAAGCCAAGCAACGCTTCCGCAAATTTCTTTCTTCCAGGAGTGCCGGTCTTGCACGTTTCGCAGGAGAGCTTCTGTGAAGTTTGGAAGGTAGGAGCCGAGGTACTGGCGGAAGTACGGCTGTGAGGGCGGGGCGTGAGTCCTACTTGGGTAGTTCAGCTGGTAGACCACTCGCCCGCAAACGGGAAAGGTGCCGAGTTCGATTCTCGGTCCAGCACACAGTTTTCATCTGCCAGGAATTTCACATCAACGCTCGCTCTGCTCAGAGTAAAAATTTCATTCTGGAAAGTAGTTTATTTATTTTTTTATTTTACATGTCTTGCTCATTAGGACCAAGTCTACGAGCAAATCTCCTTGGTCATGAGTGCATGAAATTAACATCAGAAACGTTGACAACAGATAACATCTACACGATGATGAACAAAAACTAGCATAATCAACAATATAACACACGAATTTTCTTTCTTTTATCCAGGAACTCCCTGACTCACTAGAAGGAGTGAGCTGTTTTCTTCGTGGCAGCTTACCGAAAATGGATGCACCGGAGTACAGTAGTAAATGAGGTGCGGGCCAAGTGCAGACTGGATTCCTGCCTGGTATTAACCGAGCGGAAAGCTGCTGCTTCTCCGAAGTAGGCTCATGTTGTTAACAGCGAACGGAACTGAAGAAAATGCCTGTTGAGAGGCCAGTGTCAGAATTCCAGAGGTCGACAAGAGGTTCACGATCGTGTACCACGTTTTGCTCGAACTTCCCATTTCTGAGCCAAAAATACGCTTTGAGAACGGGTGGAGTTAGCCCAGAGAAAGTAATAACATATGGCATAAATGAATGAAAATAAACAAAGTAGACTAATTTCCACGTTCGACTACCACTTACTGCAGATACTGTACTAATAGTAAATACAGCAACATCACGTTTTTGAAGACGGGCTTTCCATCACAACTTATCTCTTAGGAATTTGGAGTGTTCAGATTCCCTAATCATTTGCCCATTCTGTGTAAATCAGAACGACAGTTTTGATTAAACTGAGTGATAGAAACTGTAAAATTTGAGTTTTAATGTAATTTAGCATAAATTTTATTTCTACAAGTCTTGAACTGCACCATTTTATACTTTACTTATGTTGCACTCAACAAACTTCTCTATGAAGTTAGTGTCATCAGTAAACAGAAATATCTCATAATCACCTGTCATATATAAACATATATCATTCACATAATATAAGAAACGGGAACGGTCCCAGCACCGCCCTCTCAACCCCCCCCCCCCCTCCACCACCACTTTACATAACCGTCCCCCAGTCAGAGTCCGTGTTATGCCCGTTCTTATTTACTATGGACACATCATCTTTCGCTGTATGTTCTTAAGATACGAGTGAACCAGTTGGGTTTTATTCATATTATTTCATAATGGCCCTACTTCTGTAATAACATTTTGTGACCGTCCGCCCCCGGTAGCTGAGTGGTCAGAGCGACGAAATGTCATACCTAACGGCCTGGGTTCGGTTCCCGGCTAGGTCGGAGATTTCCTCCGCTCAGGGACTGGGTGTTGTCGAAATGACTACTGGCGACTCTGTGTCAAAAGAAGAAAAGTGATAACGTATCACTACCAACGCGTTCCGCCATTTTGCCGTTTTCATCACTTTCTGCCAGAGATTAAGTGCACTGGACTCCTGAGAATTCGACCAACATTTCGTCGTCTGGCAAGTGCAGGGTGCGGAAACACAATTTGACCAGAAGTGTAGGGGCACAAGGACAGCGTCAAATGAAGGAATCTCAGTACAGAAGCTAGAGGTCGCAAATGAATACCCAAGGCTCTACGCCAGTATGAAAACGATGGTCAGTTTGAACATTTGTTATACATGACTTTGTGAATTGATTGGTGGCTCATACTCCATTTACTTTGCCCCTTTTAAGAAATATTCAAAAATGAAACATGAACATGTTATTGTCTTCATTTCTGAAAAAGTACAGTGTGGTGCGTCAGCTCATACAGATATACGTGTAAGTGATACTTGAAATTTATCTTGTTCTCATCGTGACGGTTGGTCCCGTTTATGTATACATATTCCGTATATTACCCATCATGTTGAGTAAAGTCATCTCTATGTCAGATTTGAGTTATGTTCCTGTGGCGCTGCAAGTATGCAGTTGTTTGAAACCAAATGGATTAGACAGTTACAGTATCTGTAGCTGGAATCGAGCACTTATTTTTACAACTGAAGCCCTCGTTGTGCCAGTATCACACACGTTGTAATTCAGTTAACCTAACTTTCCCAAGACTCACACTGTTAGTGCGATAATTATCCCTGTTCATTTGGCAAGGTGGAATAACAGCAAACGTTTCAAACACTGTCCCGACAATTCCATATTTTGAAGAGCGACAGAATTACAGTCATTTGCAGTCATTCCCCTATATTCTCTACGCGTCGCGGCAGGCCTCGTTTCGTGACACACAAATACTGTCGTCGTGACATGGACACTCGCGTCGTCCTCTGCAACGCCACATAATGCAGCCCCTACAATCGACAGAGCTTGGCCTTACACTCTTGTACCTAAGCTGATACGTTCAGTATTCCCAAATATTCGTCCTGTTATCTAGTTTATCTTTTTAAGGGAGTGCCTTTCTGTTCTGCTACAGCTTTAAACACTCTTAGAAAACATCAGTGGCGTACAACTAACCAATCGTTTGGCACACAGCGAGTTACAAGTGCCAAACGCACAAATTTCCGTCGCTTTATTTTCTGACCCCACAATCAAATTCCACAACCTCTGTTGCCAAAGTATTAACGTTGTAGTTCCATCATCCTGTAAGAAGTAGTGCTGTGATTTTTTACACATTCCGGACAAGTATCAAACTGGTATCATAGTTGCTTTGATAATGACAGAGAAGCGATTTGTCACTAGTAGCTTCTCGTGCGAAATTTGGCGTCCGCTCTCCGACGTGTCTGAATAGTCCATAGAAGAAATCTGTATTAGAATTTTGAGGGAATCGACTATGTACCTAATTTTTGGAAACCAATCCACAATTAGGGCAAACGAAGTTGCTAAGCTAAAGGTACTGTGTACTAGTGGCGTCTTTAATTTCTCTCTAGTAGACTGACTTTACGTAGGAAAGGCTCTCCGGTACTCAGAATATTTCTGTGAACGACGCATTCTACTTTTGTTTGGTTCAGACCGATGCTTCGATGTGAATATTGAATGTTGCAGCTGCTGGTTTGGAGACTATCCTCATACCGTTCTGGAGGCGATATTTAGCAGCTTCCAGTTTACTCAGTATTGGTAACAAATGATGCTACGTTGTTATAAGTTCGCAAGGAACTGAGCACCCTATAACACTCACTAGGACAATTATTTTTCAGTTCAAGAGGCTTTAATTAATAAAATCACTCTAGGCTCCAATGTACTTTCAGTAAGGACACTCGGTAATCAGTATAGTCCAAACGGTGAGGATCCTAAGAGGTTATGATGAGGAGAAAAGTCAAGGTAGATACACAAATTCAGATTTAAATTACCTTATATTTCAGCACATTAGCACATCCTTTAAGCTGATCCTTCACCGTACATCATAATGTCACTATGAAGCAATGATTGCGCAATGTGGTGGCAACTGCATGCAGGTAGGTGGAATTGCAGGCCGATTTCTTGATGGCGATGATAGAGACAAATTCCAGAATATTTCCAACTATTCGAGCCCTTGGAGAGAAGCATGAAAATCCTCTCTCGGAAATCAGCACAATATGCGTCTTTCCCATGGAATAGCACGGACTCGTAACTCGTGTCCGTCTGGTGGCTCGTCTCCGACGGCTTCCGTCTCCGTCTCCGTGTGCCTTCCGACTGACTTCCTCGTCTACTTCCGTGTCCGTCTCCGACCGGTGGCTACCAGTCCCACCTTTTTCCGCAAGGCCAAACACAATTTGCGCATTCTGATGCAATACCGTTCCCGTGGGGAACCACTACACCTTATGGTGCAATAATTGCTAAGATTCCTAAGTGAGGATCAGCAGTTTACATAACAACAAACAAACGCATTGGATAACACAGAACTTTTGCACATATTAACAAATAAAGAAATATACAGTTATGTGTTACCCATTTAATCACACACATTTACAGAAGTAACATTAAATAAATAAAAGCAAGATAAATCAGTAGATCATTAGAGCTATGGTGTTACAACCCATTTGTTGCGACAGGTTATGTTTAACCTTTTCTCCACGTAGAACACAACGTCATCGAAATTACGTTACTGTTGTGCCGTAGATATACATTGAGACCAGGAAAAAAATGATAGAATCACTGTAGTAACTTCGTCACATTTATTATTGTGTACGTTATTCAGCTCTCGCTGTGTGTACTGCTGTATCTGGGAAGTAAGGGCGCGCCTCTAGTTGGTAATGGCCGCAGACTTTTGCCCACGGCTGAATCTCTCTTTCCAAACCAGAGACGCTATCAAACCGTGTCGCCCTTACTTGCGAGGCGATGAAGTGATTCCACCAACTCGTCAAATGATTTGCGTTTCACTTTCATTCATCATAAAGCGGTTACTGCATCGATGATTTCAGCCGTAAATAGAAATATTAAAAAAGGTAGGAAGATTTTCCTGTTTAGCAAAAGTGACAAAAAGCAGATTTCAGAGTACCTGACGGCTCAACAGAAAAGTTTTGTCTCAAGTACAGATAGTGCTGAGGATCAGTGGACAAATTTCAAAACCATTGTACAATATGCGTTAGATGAGTATGTGCCAAGCAAGATCGTAAGATGGAATAGAGCCACCGTGGTACAACAACCGAGTTAGAAAACCGCCGCAGAAGCAAAGGGAAATTCACAGCAAACATAAACATAGCCAAAGCCTTGCACACAAACACAAATTACGCGAAGCGAAATGTAGTGTGAGGAGGGCTATGCGAGAGGCGTTCAATGAATTTGAAAGTAAAGTTCTAGGTACTGACTCGGCAGAAAATCCTAAGAAATTTTGGTTTTATCTCAAAGCGGCAGGTGGATCAAAACAAAATGTCCAGACACTTTGCGACCAAAATGGTACTGAAACAGAGGATGACAAACTAAAGGCCGAAATACTAAATGTCTTTTTCCAAAGCTGTTTCGCAGAGGAAGACTGCACTGTAGTTCCTTCTCTAGATTGTCACACAGATGACAAAATGGTAGATATCGAAATAGACGACAGAGGGATAGAGAAACAATTAAAATCGCTCAAAAGAGGAAAGGCCGCTGGACCTGATGGGATACCAGTTCGATTTTACACAGAGTACGCGATGGAACTTGGCCCCCTTCTTGCGGCGGTGTACCGTAGGTCTCTAGAAGAGCGTAGCGTTCCAAAGGATTGGAAAAGGGCACAGGTCATCCCCGTTTTCAAGAAGGGACGTCGAACAGATGTGCAGAACTATAAACTATATCTCTAACGTCGATCAGTTGTAGAATTTTGGAACACGTATTATGTTCAAATATAATGACTTTTCTGGAGACTAGAAATCTACTCTGTAGGAATCAGCATGGGTTTCGAAAAAGACGGTCGTGTGAAACCCAGCTCGCGCTATTCGTCCACGAGACTCAGAGGGCCATAGACACGGGTTCACAGGTAGATGCCGTGTTTCTTGTCTTCTGCAAGGCGTTCGATACAGTTCCCCACAGTCGTTTAATGAACAAAGTAAGAGCATATGGACTATCAGACCAATTGTGTGATTGGATTGAAGAGTTCCTAGATAACAGAACGCAGCATGTCATTCTCAATGGAGAGAAGTCTTCCGAAGTAAGAGTGATATCAGGTGTGCCGCAGGGGAGTGTTGTAGGACCGTTGCTATTCACAATATACATAAATGACCTTGTGGATGACATCGGAAGTTCACTGAGGCTTTCTGCGGATGATGCTGTGGTATATCAAGAGGTTGTAACAATGGAAAATTGTGCTGAAATGCAAGAGGATCTGCAACGAATTGCCGCATGGTGCAGGGAATGGCAATTGAATCTCAATGTAGACAAGTGTAATGTGCTACGAATACATAGAAAGAAAGATCCCTTATCATTTAGGTACAATATTGTCGCGTCCCGGCACAGGTCCCGGATACCAATATAGAGTTGGTCGAGCCTGCGTGGCGCAATCAGGACGTTGACGACAATTATGGGTTTGTGGTTCCCTTTAACTGGTCTTTATTACGGAGGTGAGAGGGAGTAGAATCTCCTGGACTGGCTAAGGGCGTGTAGGAGGTGTAGATACCTTATACAATACTTCCAATAGGTAGCGGGTACAAAGGGGAATTGTCAGCACTGAAAACACAGTAAGGTGAGATTTCTCCTTTAACTTAATTTATTAAATTAATATCACAAAGAACATGTGAGGTGTCAGACCCTTCCCCTTACTTTGTATACTTCTATAGATTCAGCCAGAATCTCCACTTTACTCTTCGTTCAAATAAAGGACCTTTATACTATCCACAGGAGACAAGCCCCAGCCAGTGACTTGTTCCTATTATTGCTGAAACTAGCTGTAGAGGCTACTTGAGACAGAGACAAACTGTCCCTGTTCAAAACTATTCCACGGTAACAACTTCTACTTAACTGACAGTTGTAGTTGATTCCACCAGAGCATCACCGTCTTCTCGTAGTTGCAGTTACTATGAACTCATTAGTAGCGGCTGCTACCTTCCCGAAGCTGCCGGGCTGCTTGTGCCCTCTTCGACTTCTGCGACGACTCTGCTTCTTGCTGCTCGTGGATGCCCTTAAATACTCATTGTGAAGGTCTGCCCTGCTCGGACGCAGCCCTCGCATCCGCTTTCTCTAACTTATTTTTCGGTCTTCTCGGACATTTCGTTGCTGTGGACCTACATTGGTTTGGATATGTCGAGCCGAGTCCCTGACGGAAAGTTCCTTCTCACCCTCCAAGGTCTGGGAGACGCGCTGTTCATCCCCTCGACGTGTTTACTAGCTCCGGCTATTTGTACTGTGTGACACTTTCCCTTCCGTGCCCGCGGTACTGCGTGGCGTCCGCGTAAGAAATACTGGCTGAACCTTTACATTATGAATAGCTATGTCATTTGGTTAATTAAATCCTCTGGGGACCTGACACCTCCCCCCAAAAGTACATTAATGCGCACTATTCAAAGTGCCGTTAATACATCAAATTATTACAATTCTTTGTTTTTCCTGAAAGAGAAACAACTTTACATCGTAATATCACAAAAATATTCCTTATATTACCCTGAAAGAAAATGACTACTTGCTAGGTTCTATCGTCTATTCTTTATGAATACTCTGTCGTCCGCATCTCGTGGATGCCTTTCATAAATTACTACTTCTTCGTCTCTCTCTCCTGGTCTTACAGGTAGTCTGGATGTTTCAGTTGCGTTAACTACCGTTGTTCTTACACAAATCGAGCGACAACAGCTCCCTCCTCCATTCTCGTCAAACAACTTCTTGTATAAGTACTTACAACAATTACACTTCGCACAACACAGAAATACAATGACTATGACAATTAAACTTATGCTGATATACGTAGTAATTGAATATGTTTGGACTTTTTTCTCTCTCTCTAATTCAATTTGTTCCTTGTCTATGAATTTACTAATTTCGTCCAGTCTTTTACCTGCTACTCTTAAATCATCTAGATTGGAAGTGACGTGCTTCAAAGGTAAATCAAATCTTATTTCCGACTCATTAATTTTCGTTTTACTCCCTCACAACAATCTAAATTAATATCTACGTCAGGTATAATATCTTTCCTAGTATAGTTGCTTTGAATCACTTTATCTGATTGAATATATATTTGTGTCCCATATCCTTTACAATTCTTTTTGAATTTTATTATTCCTCTCCCAAGAAGTTTCACGTCCTGTGGCGGATGTGAACTGCATAAGATCGTCATGTCCTCCTCCTTCGGTACTATATATAACCATTCATTGGTACTCAAACGAGTCCATAAACTACGTTCCAAGGAAATCATTTTCTTAACACAATTATTTGGGATCTGTGACTCTTGTAGTAACTTTACTTCACAGTCCTCTTGGTCTGTTTACATATTTTTCTATTCTTATCTATTTCTTTACATTCTAAATGCTCATAGGATACCTTAGCATATAACTTTTTAGAGCGATCTAACAGTAAATATTCCTTTTCCGGCTGTATGTATGTAAACTGTCCTGTGCCAGCCGTTACTTCCACTGGTAGTGGTAACATCTTATATAGATTAAATTCATTATTTTCAATTAGGGGTATATTAATAACATAACCTAATACTTCCTTGGTTACAAATACATCAAGATCCATAACTTTTAAAAGTATATACCCATATTCTTCTACTAGAGGGATGGGAAATCTTACATCTCTTAAATCGTTTTGCATTAATCTTAAATTCTGAACAATCTGTAGTGGATTCACAATATGAGGTGCAAGGATACCCTTCTGTGCATGAACTATGGCACTTACTAGTTGTTCATATTGCGTACCTATCTCATTAAACAAGCTTTGTAACTGCAGGAGCTGCTCATTGATCGTCATGAATGCTGCCATCCGTTTCAAACCGTGATCGGTTGTTTTCAACGAATACGTGATAAACTGTTCTAGCTTGGCCATTCCGTTCTTGAGCAATAGCTCATTTGAACTGATTGATTCTACCGTTCTGTTTAGACCAGTCAGCGTGGCTCTGACTACAGCCACTTGCTCTTTTGATAACTTCAATAACTGCTCGGATCTTGCTTCCATCCGATCGATATTCGTCTTATAATATGCGGCATCTGCCTCGTCCAAAGTGCCGAACAATATTTTACTGAGTTCTCCTACAAAGTTAAAAATACCTCTTTTCTGACGTCTTCCGCCTAGTTAATTGATTTATAAGTGATTTTGTTTCTTGTAACCTTTCTACACTCTGTTCGACTCCCTTACTTAATACGTTACACTCAGTTCCGCTAATATTTAAACGCGCTAATTTTTCCCTACATTGTTGCACCGCCATTGTTCCCATCCTTGCAGCAGCATAGAATTTCTCATCTAATGTTTTAAGGTTAACATATGTTACCAGTTTCCACGTTGTACTAGTAATTTCTACTTCTCCTTCATGGTGGTAGTACAGACCTGGAGATGCCTTTATCGGGTGAATTTCCACGACATTGTCCGTTTCACCAGGTGCTTGAAAACAGTATGACCACCCCATGAAGATAACAATCCAAATCCAAAATGTCGCGCGTCTGGGCACCATGCTGGGCCTGTAAGCGAAATTTCATAGCCTAATAGTATGGCTTCAGCCCGTTAGCATGTACTTTTAATTGTTGCTTCCTATGCGTTTTCAGTACTGCATTAGGCAAATCTACTTCCACTACTTCGTAGGGACCTCTAAATTGGGAATCTAGTTTCTTCGATCTCCCGCGTCTCACGGTCTCGTCATGTACCAGCACTCTGTCACCTATCTTAAAGTTTCGGGAATTCTCTGTCTTGTCATAGTAAGCCTTGTTGGTTAATTTTGCCTCTTTTATTTTCTTTCGTGCTACCCAATGTGCTTCCTGCATTCTTGTTTTGAACTGGTCTACATAACCGTCATAATTGTACCCTATTGTGGCTGTCTCTTTCTGTAAGACTCCTGGTACATTCACAATTCTCCCAAACAGTAACTCGAATGGGGTATACCCGGTGCTGCTATGAGGGGTAGTATTAAAAACAAACGTACTGTAAGGAACCCACTTATCCCAATTGCTGTGGTCCTCGTTTATAAAATGCCTCAAATATTCCACTAGCGTTCGATGCGTCCTTTCTAACGCTCCATTCGTCTGGGGGTGAAAAGCAGTGGTCTGGATCTTTTTGATTCTCAATATTTTACATAATCTCTTAAACACTTGACTCAGAAAGTTTGATCCTTGGTCCGTTAACAATACTGATGGAATTCCGTATCGTAATATAATTTCTTCGACGAATTTCTCGGCTATTGTATCTGCGTCTTGCCTCTCAACTGGAATAGCTACCGTGAACTTACTCAAATCATCCTGAAATGTTAAAATATATCTATTACCTCCTGTTGTTATGTCTAGAGGACCAACTATGTCCATGTAACACTTCTCAAACACAGTTTCTGCCGTGTCTGTAACCACTAATGGCATCTTTATCTTACTCTGTGTAAACTTATTTCGCTGACATTTATCACATGTTCTAATGTATTGCTCTACGTCACCTTTCATCCCTTTCCATGAACCGTATCTCTTTAAACGTTCTAGAGTTCGGTGAATACCTTGGTGTCCTCCTAGAGGATTATCATGTACCTCCTTCAAAATTTCGGCTTTCTGTTCCTCACTTAGCTCTGCCTCCTCTTCCTCTAACTCATTAGTCTCGGTTATCATTCGTATTGGCTCTTGGCTTTCCTTCGCCTGTGCCTCTTCGTCACTTTGTCTCATTCGGCTTAATGCATCTGCATTGGCGTTCAGTCGCCCTGGTTTATATATAACTTCGTATGAATATTCTTCTAGTTTTAGCCTCCATTTTAATAAACGCGATGATGGGTCTTTTACACTGAAAATCCAAGTTAGTGGCTTATGGTCTGTGACAATTGTAAATTTCCTCCCATATACATATGGTCTGAATTGTTTTGTTGCCCATACTAACGCTAAACACTCTAGCTCAGTTGCTGAGTAATTCCTCTCTGCTTTGTTTAATGATCTTGAAGCATATGCTATTGGCAAATCGCTTCCAATCTTCCCCTGAGATAAAACTGCTCCAATCGCTTCCCCACTAGCATCTGTGGTAATAACGAACGGTTTCTCAAAATCGGGATATTGTAATATGGGGGGATTGATTAACTTCTCTTTTAACTGTTCAAATGCCTCTTGCTGCTGTCCTCCCCATTCATAATTTTCATTTCCCTTCAGCAATTTGTGCAAGGGTGCTGCAATCTTACTGAAGTCCTTCAGGAATTTTCTATAGTAGCCGATTAATCCTAGGAATCCTTTTAACTCTTTTTTGGTTTCCGGTACTGGGAACTTCTTCACCTTTTCTACGTTCCTCTCGTCCGGCTGTACCCCTCTATCTGTGATTTTATGTCCAAGAAATACTACTTCTTTACGCAGAAATTCACACTTATCTGGCTGCAACTTTAAGCTGTGTTCCCTTAGTCGATCGAAAATTTCCCTCAATTTTTCATTGTGTTCCACCAATGAGCTTCCATAACAAATTATATCGTCTAAATACACCAAGCACTTGGTTCCTTGTAACCCCGTTAGTGCAACATTCATTAATCTCTGGAATGTACTGGGTGCTCCTTTTAATCCCATTGGCATTCTCTTGTACTCATAGTGCTGATAATTGGCACTGAAGGCTGTTTTCTCTCTGTCCTTAGGGTCCATTAATATCTGATGGTAGCCACTTGCTAAGTCTAACGTGGAAAAATACTTAGCCTTTCCTAACTGGTCCAGTATTTCCGATATGTTCGGTATAGGGAACGCTTCCCCTACTGAAATCTCATTCAACTTCCTGTAATCCGTCACCAACCTGTACTTCATTTGCCCACTAGCATCAATCTTCTTTGGAACTAACAAAACGGGTGCGTTCCAGGGACTCTGACTTTCCACAATAATATCATCATCCAGCATTTTCTCTATATGTTCCCTCAATATCTGTTTTTGTGCTTCTGGAATCCGATATGGTCGAACATTGATAACCTTGCCTTTATGCTCAGGCAGTATCGGAAGGGTATGCTTTACTGTTTCTGTAAAGGATAACCTGTCCCCCTTTAAATAAAACACATCGCAATATACACTACACAATTTCTGCAACTCATGCTTTTCTTCGTCATTTAACTGCTCCGTTCGTAAAGCTTCTCGGACCTGTAAACTGCGATCCCTATAACTTTTTGCCTGTTCCGGCGCATCTTGCACTCTTCGTATTGTGGCTTCATTGCATATCTTTTCTGCCATTAATTGTATGGAAGTTAAATCACATTCTTCCTCCCTTGTATTCAGTACACTAATGATACACTTCCCTTTTACGTTTCGTACTATCGCTTCTGGAACATAAATGCCCTGTGTTATCTCTTGTTTTGGTACAATAACCTCTTCGCCCTCTGAAATAGCTTCGTGTCCCTTGACGCAAATTCGCATAACTTTCTCCTCCCTTGGTCCGATCGTTCCACTTCTGTCGCTACTTTCGTGTTCCTGGCTGTGAATCATCCCACCTGATGGCTGTCTCGGTCCGTTACTTTCACCGACGACACTCTGGTCCTTTAAATTTTCGTGGTGCGGCCTATAACATCGTTTCTTCCTACATTTTCCATTTGTCGGGTCCTTACCCTTCTGATGCGCATTTATCTCTCTCATGCTTTGTACCTCGCTTGTTTCCCTTGTTGCTTCCTCTTCGGGCACTGCTAATAATGGCGTTGTCCACCCATTTATTTCTAACTTTCTATTTCGGTAATCAATGACTGCCCTTTGCTTTTGTAGAAAATCTCTGCCTACCAAACCATTATACGGGACATCTGTTCCCTTGCTTAACACGTGAAATGTGTGTTTCCCCAACACAGTTCCGCCTATTCTCAAAGTTAATATCACAGTACCCAGCGTACTTACTGTACCATTTGTTACCCCTTTTAACCTCCGCACTTGTGCTCTGTTAACTGGTAACCCTGGGATCATATCTTCTTCCTTAATTAGACTAATATGTGCTCCTGTATCTATTAAAAACTTCAATCTTCTACCGATTTCTTGGCAATGAGTCGTCATAACATCATTTTCTGCCTCGCAGTCTAATACCCTAACCTTGGGCCATTTGATGGTGGTAACACGAGACTGCTCCGTATCCCACCTCCTTAGGTTCCCGAAACCACTTTCTTCTTTCCTGAGGTTACTCCTACTTTTTCCCGACATTGGTATGCGGTGTGCCCGTATTTATTACATATAAAACACTTTGGGGTTCGGCATTCCGTCGCCTTATGCCCACGTCTCTGACATTTCTCACAAATTATAATTTTACTACACATAGCATCTGTATGCCCTGATTCATCACAATTATAACAAAACTTCTGGAACCTCCTAGCTTCCTCTGCCCTAGTGGGTGTCTTTACCCATCGTACTTTACTAATCATCTTTGGTTTCCGACATTCTCTAGCAATGTGGCCCTTTCTCCCACAATTATAGCATTTTTCTCCCCAGTTATTTCTAGTTTCCGTCTCTCTACGAGCCCCTTTATGAAATTGTCCCTTTTCTTTCATCGATAGCAGTGCGCTTTCCTCCTGCTGTGCTATTTCTACTGCATCCCCAAGACTTATTTCTTCCCCTCTGCTGCGCACAATCGTCTGTATTCTATCATTTACTAGCCCCTGAATAAAGCATGCACGACCTAGTGCGTAAACCAATTCTAATGCGCCTTTCAGCTGCGCCTTCTCTGTTACTCGTGTTACGGCAACTCTGAACGATTTGGATAGCTCGTCTATCCTATTACCCCAAGATGCTACAGATTCTCCCTGATATTGCCTTGCTTGGAACATGCGACATGCGTAGAAATCTATGGTTCTCTTATCCGAATAATTCTCTTCCAGTATGCTTCGAACCTCAGGCCTATCATTTGTTCGATCCCGCACTAATAGCTTCGCCCTGGCCTCCCCTGTTATTTTGGACTTTACATATTGGAACAATAACTTCTCGTCCTTACTTTTAACAACCTCGAATGCAGCATTCACATTCTCAATAAACTCTTGTAATTCCCTTCGGTTACCCTCGAAAACCTTAGGAACTAAAACTAACGCATCTTTCGCGCTTATGCCACTCTTATCAGTACTGGAGGACGTCATTGTTTACAATTACAAAGGACCTTATTACTACTTCGACGCGCTGTCTTGCCTGAGTCTGCTGCTTGATGTACTCGCTGGGCTGCTGGACTCCTCTGGTCGCTGTCTACTGTTGCGCTGCTCGTCCCGTCCGCTGGGCTCTGCTGGGCCTTCCTACTGCGGGCTCTGCTGCTCGATCTCTCGTTGGGCTGCTGGGCTCCTCTGGTCTGTCGAGTCTTGGGCACGACTCCTCGTACTGGCCTCTTCTTCTTGCGGTGATACTCGGTGGTACAACTGTCTGCTGCTACTTATCTTTCCTCCACCTTGGTATTACGGATCTACACATACACGGCACCAACACACCACCACATCTGACACCAAAAATTTTATGTCGCGTCCCGGCACAGGTCCCGGATACCAATATAGAGTTGGTCGAGCCTGCGTGGCGCAATCAGGACGTTGACGACAATTATGGGTTTGTGGTTCCCTTTAACTGGTCTTTATTACGGAGGTGAGAGGGAGTAGAATCTCCTGGACTGGCTAAGGGCGTGTAGGAGGTGTAGATACCTTATACAATACTTCCAATAGGTAGCGGGTACAAAGGGGAATTGTCAGCACTGAAAACACAGTAAGGTGAGATTTCTCCTTTAACTTAATTTATTAAATTAATATCACAAAGAACATGTGAGGTGTCAGACCCTTCCCCTTACTTTGTATACTTCTATAGATTCAGCCAGAATCTCCACTTTACTCTTCGTTCAAATAAAGGACCTTTATACTATCCACAGGAGACAAGCCCCAGCCAGTGACTTGTTCCTATTATTGCTGAAACTAGCTGTAGAGGCTACTTGAGACAGAGACAAACTGTCCCTGTTCAAAACTATTCCACGGTAACAACTTCTACTTAACTGACAGTTGTAGTTGATTCCACCAGAGCATCACCGTCTTCTCGTAGTTGCAGTTACTATGAACTCATTAGTAGCGGCTGCTACCTTCCCGAGGCTGCCGGGCTGCTTGTGCCCTCTTCGACTTCTGCGACGACTCTGCTTCTTGCTGCTCGTGGATGCCCTTAAATACTCATTGTGAAGGTCTGCCCTGCTCGGACGCAGCCCTCGCATCCGCTTTCTCTAACTTATTTTTCGGTCTTCTCGGACATTTCGTTGCTGTGGACCTACATTGGTTTCGATATGTCGAGCCGAGTCCCTGACGGAAAGTTCCTTCTCACCCTCCAAGGTCTGGGAGACGCGCTGTTCGTCCCCTCGACGTGTTTACTAGCTCCGGCTATTTGTACTGTGTGACACTTTCCCTTCCGTGCCCGCGGTACTGCGCGGCGTCCGCGTAAGAAATACTGGCTGAACCTTTACATTATGAATAGCTATGTCATTTGGTTAATTAAATCCTCTGGGGACCTGACAATATAGCAGGTCAACAACTGGAAGCAGTTGATGCCATAAATTATCTGGGAGTACGCATTAGGACTGATTTAAAATAGAATGAACATATAAAGTTGATCGTCGGTAAAGCAGATGCCAGACTGAGATTCATTGGAAGAATCCTAAGGAAATGCAATCCGAAAACAAAGGAAGTACGTTACAGTACGCTTGTTCGACCGCTGCTTGAATACTACTCAGCAGTGTGGGATCCGTACCAGATAGAGGTGATAGAAGAAATAGAGAAGATCCAACGGGGAGCAGCGCGCTTAATTACAGGATCATTTAGTAATCGCGAAAGTGTTACGGAGATGATAGATAAACTCCAGTGGAAGACTCTGCAGGAGAGACGCTCAGTAGCTCAGTACGGGCTTTTGTTGAAGTTTCGAGAACATACCTTCACCGAATAGTCAAGCAGTATATTGCTCCCTCCTACGTATATCTCGCGAAGAGACCATGAGGTTAAAATCAGAGAGATTAGAGCCCACACAGAGGCATACCGACAATCCTCCTTTCCACGAACAATACGAGACTGGAATAGAAGGAAGAACCGATAGAGGTACTCAAGGTACCCTCCCCCACACACCGTCAGGTGGCTTGCGGAGTATGGATGTAGATGTAGATGTAGATGTTCATCGCTTAGGGGAACAGACGGAAAGTGCATAGTGTTGCCTCCCTTAATCCACAGAAAAGACAATAAACTATAGCTAAGAAATGGCCTCCATCTCATCACCATCACGTTTCTTTCCAGTTCACTGCTCTGTAATTCGTCAGCATCAAATAGACCGGCAATTAAAATGACGCGGTGTTTATAAATTGCCGCGAAAACAGCTGTAGGCCGAAATTTCCGTTACAACCGGGAACGGAGTTGTTGGCGACGGCTTTCTTGCGTCAGACATTATCCGTATTCTTGCCCCCAAACTTGAGTAACAAATCAAGATAATTTCAAAAATGATCATCGCCTTTTTTTCCGGGACCCTATCAGTGGTGGCGTGCTATCACATAAGGTGTCGATGTCTGCGACGCTGTTTCCCCACATGGATACCAAATAAACTCTACCAATTGCTCTGTGGTCACTCGACGTTAAGACAATAGCCGCCGTCCAGGTTGAATTTATTGTTGCGAAATATGGTCCTCACATGACAGAAAATGTAAAGCCTCTTTATGATATAAAAAAATATCTGTATCCCTCGGTTTTGCGTTGATAACAGTAATGTAAATATTTTCGCCTAAAACACTAGTTTGAAATATTATACTTAGATAAGCCAAGTAGAAAACGACGGAAAATGTTGGAAATATGGCGAGCCTCCCAGGATTAACTGTTCACTTCGCTTCAGTATATTCTGGTCTCGGGGGACGTCTCTTGCTGATACACTATGATGACGTCATAACATCGACACTC
The DNA here is from genome assembly GCF_023898315.1 of Schistocerca nitens. NCBI lineage: Eukaryota > Metazoa > Arthropoda > Insecta > Orthoptera > Acrididae > Schistocerca > Schistocerca nitens. The sequence continues at coordinate 63,370,426 of NC_064624.1, forward strand.
GCGACTCATTCATTATTAACGATCCTGCACTGGCGCATATGCTACCCCTGTAATCGAATGTGTCTGCCCTGACATTCTGCTCCTTAAAGTAATACAATGACTACTCTGAAAGTTCCGTGCGTTTATGGAAAAACTTTTTTTTTTATTTTACTTTCCAGTGTGTCTCATTTTTGTTTTAATGTAGGCCCGATACATCTTGAAAAAGCAAACGGCGGAAATGTTTCCGATCGGTTTTGTTAAAAAATGTTCAGATGTGTGTGAAAACTTATCGGACTTAACTGCCAAGGTCATCAGTCCCTCAGCTTACACACTACTTAACCTGAGACCGCTCGGCTAATCCCGCGCGGCCCGATCGGTTTCAACTCTCCTGGTTACAGCTGCCAACTATACAATTATCAGTCGCTCTGTCTTCTGATTCAGCAAAAGGATCACGCGAACCCTGTAGACGACATGTTTACACTGCTGTGACAGCCGGCCACGGTGGCCGTGCGGTTCTAGGCGCTTCAGTCCGGAACCCCGTGACTGTTACGGTCGCAGGTTCGAATCCTGCCTCGAGCATGGATGTGTGTCATGTCCTTCGGTTAGTTAGGTTTCAGTACTTCTAAGTTCTAGGAGACTGATGACCTCAGATGTTAAGTCCCATAGTGCTCAGAGCCATTTTTTTGAACTGCTGTGACATTTAAATTTCCTGTACGGAAATGGTGCGGTGATCTCTTCAACAGTTCTGTCGTATGTAGCAACAGACCCAAACTCGTCTTGTTGACATTGCGAAACAAGAAAAGTTATCATTATTATAACCTCTTGTCAAGTATAATGTCGATCCTCAATCGCGTTTGATAGTCGATAGCACAAAGCCGTAACAGATAGAGGTATCTGCCATTATTTCAAAACCATGTCCCAGTAAGAGCCAAACACGTCTCTTATCCTAGAATTATTTGTTACCATTTGAATCCTTAACTTCTCAGGAAGACACTCACGTACCTAAGTGTATGTAATCCAGAAATCGTTTCTGTGAATGACGCACAGTACGATTTGTTTAGTGCGTCCTACGACGGGCCATCAAAGGCGGATTCCATAGATCTATCTCACAAAACAGCTACTTGTTGTTCATGTGGACACTGTTATATCGATTCTGGAAATGCGGTTACCGATGAAATACATCAGGTTCCACAATCGATATTTGCTCGCACAGAGACGCTCAACCGCGTTAAGAAATGCCCACATTGTCACGTTCCCTCTTGCTTCCAAAAATGTTGGTTAATGTGGACAAAGTTATTTGATGCGGTGTGAAGATGTATGACTACTGCAATGGGTGAGATATTACGAGGGTTGGAACTTAATAATGGCAACTGGTTATTCACAACCGATACAAAAGAGTTACATGTTTGCACCTGTTATTGTCCTTCAAAGTAGTCACCAGCGTTGTGTAGAACCCGTTGCCAGCGATGTGGAAGGCGTAGTATACCGTCAGCAGAGCCTCTTCTGTTGATGATGCGAGTGGAGCGGTCTACTGCCTGTCGAATCTCTGGAACAGTTCTGAAGCGAATGTCATGAAGTGGTTCCTTCATCTTCGGAATCAAATCAAAGTCACAAGGACTTAAGTCTGGGGAGTCTCATGGACCGAACAGAGCAGCCACAGCTTGCATTGTATGCGCCCGCGCATTGTCGTGCAAAATGATGTGTGGGTTGCGCAGAAAGTGTCGCCGCTTCTTTCGCAAAGCTGGTCGCAGGTGATGCTCCAAAAACGAACAATAATACCGTGCATTGACGGTCTGCCGAGGAGAAACGTAATGCGTTAGGACAACACCCTCAGAGTCGAACACGAGAATCACCATATCTTCAGTCCACTCCATTTGTACCACCAACAGAACAGGCTCTGCTACGCCTTGCACATTGCTGGCAACGGGTTCTACACACGGCTGGTGACTATTTTGGAGGACAGTAATAGGTGAAAACATGTAATTCTTTTGTATCGGTTGTGAATAAATAGTTGACTCAATTTAAGTTCCAACTCTCGTATTTATTGCATTTAACTGAAAATATTGCACTTAATTTTTATTTAATTGGAAGATACTGAAATTGTTATACTTTTGCTGCACCACAGAAATCGATCTGACACGTAGCAGTTCCGAGTCGTCCACCGCTGGCTGATTTCTAACCTGCCGCGACCACAGCCAACGCCTCACTCAGTGGCAGAGGCTCTCGTACGCATCTGGTGGCTGGTGACATCGCAGATGCCAGCCGAATGTACAGGAGTGTTTATGTGCCTCTCCTCAGTCGGAGGTTTTGCAGCGATTCGTGGACTCGGAAACCTTGCGTCGAATAATCTTCCACCAGCGACTACTTCATTTGTTTACAGAACGCTCGTAATCAGGGCGCGGTGGTGCTGTGGGGGTTAATAAGGCGGCTTCGAACGCATAGACTGATGTATTTTTTAGTTTTGGACACCCCTCTTGTGCTCCACCTCCGTAAGATTCCACTGTTGACCTACTCTCAAAAAAATTATTATGACATTACTGCAAAGTTCGATTCAACCAGGGTAAATGTCATTCAGAGACCAAGGGTGTAAAAGTAACACCAATATAAAAAAATTCATGCGTGCCTAACAAGTTTATAAAAATTTTCACCTTGCTAGTTTTGTGGATCATTTAAACTTTGTGTTTGTTTTATTGTCCACACTGGTGCCTCAATATGAACATGGAAACTTTCAGCGGGTACCTTATTAAATTCTTCTAGTTGACCTACGTTGAGACGTGAGGCAGTGTAGTTAAAACTGTAAATATATGTCATAAAGTTAGACTCTGGCCAGGAGAAATAGATGACGTGTGTTTGTTTCCGTATAGTATTATTCTTGTGCCGTAGGTATGTAAGAGGATAGCAAGAGGACTTCATGTCTCCGTATTTTTGTCTCTCTGACTCAGATTCATCTACAGGGGCGTGCTGTAAAGTAATGCCTGCGATTTTTTTGTATGGAAGTTGTTAAAAGTCTGTAAATGAAACAAACGTTATTAATATTCCACGTCTGTATTCTTCGAGTCCACGCGGTGTGTGAGAAACTGTTCAGGAAACCGGAAGCTACGACCGCAGCCACCCACCGACTCGGCGGCAGAGGCTGCCGCACACCAGCAGTGGCCGACGACACGGCGTCCCGTGACTCTGGGCACAGCAGTACGGATGGGTCCTTACTCGATCAGATGTATTCTGGCCATCCCTAAACGCCTAAAGTTTTGTTCTTACACCAGCGATCGCCTTACTCTTCTTCCCACAACGAGCGTAATTTCGGTCGCTCAATAAAGCAGCTGCCAACGCTTTAACGCACGTGGGTAATACACTCCTGGAAATTGAAATAAGAACACCGTGAATTCATTGTCCCAGGAAGGGGAAACTTTATTGACACATTCCTGGGGTCAGATACATCACATGATCACACTGACAGAACCACAGGCACATACACACAGGCAACAGAGCATGCACAATGTCGGCACTAGTACAGTGTATATCCACCTTTCGCAGCAATGCAGGCTGCTATTCTCCCATGGAGACGATCTTAGAGATGCTGGATGTAGTCCTGTGGAACGGCTTGCCATGCCATTTCCACCTGGTGCCTCAGTTGGACCAGCGTTCGTGCTGGACGTGCAGACCGCGTGAGACGACGCTTCATCCAGTCCCAAACATGCTCAATGGGGGACAGATCCGGAGATCTTGCTGGCCAGGGTAGTTGACTTACACCTTCTAGAGCACGTTGGGTGGCACGGGATACATGCGGACGTGCATTGTCCTGTTGGAACAGCAAGTTCCCTTGCCGGTCTAGGAACGGTAGAACGATGGGTTCGATGACGGTTTGGATGTACTGTGCACTATTCAGTGTCCCCTCGTCGATCACCAGTGGTGTAAGGCCAGTGTAGGAGATCGCTCCCCACACCATGATGCCGGGTGTTGGCCCTGTGTGCCTCGCTCGTATGCAGTCCTGATTGTGGCGCTCACCTGCACGGCGCCAAACACGCATACGACCATCATTGGCACCAAGGCAGAAGCGACTCTCATCGCTGAAGACGACACGTCTCCATTCGTCCCTCCATTCACGCCTGTCGCGACACCACTGGAGGCGGGCTGCACGATGTTGGGGCGTGAGCGGAAGACGGCCTAACGGTGTGCGGGACCGTAGCCCAGCTTCATGGAGACGGTTGCGAATGGTCCTCGCCGATACCCCAGGAGCAACTGTGTCCCTAATTTGCTGGGAAGTGGCGGTGCGGTCCCCTACGGCACTGCGTAGGATCCTACGGTCTTGGCGTGCATCCGTGCGTCGCTGCGGTCCGGTCCCAGGTCGACGGGCACGTGCACCTTCCGCCGACCACTGGCGACAACATCGATGTACTGTGGAGACCTCACGCCCCACGTGTTGAGCAATTCGGCGGTACGTCCACCCGGCCTCCCACATGCCCACTATACGCTCTCGCTCAAAGTCCGTCAACTGCACATACGGTTCACATCCACGCTGTCGCGGCATGCTACCAGTGTTAAAGACTGCGATGGAGCTCCGTATGCCACGGCAAACTGGCTGACACTGACGGCGGCAGTGTACAAATGCTGCGCAGCTAGCGCCATTCGACGGCCAACACCGCGGTTCCTGGTGTGTCCGCTGTGCCGTGCGTGTGATCATTGCTTGTACAGCCCTCTCGCAGTGTCCGGAGCAAGTATGGTGGGTCTGACACACCGGTGTCAATGTGTTCTTTTTTCCATTTCCATGAGTGTACTTTTGTACATCCCCTTATGTGGAACCTCATCATCATCATCATCATCATCATCATCATCATCGTTACTACTAGGGAAAGGTTCGTTGCAGCCCACTCTCCATTGTTGCCAAATTTATTCAAGATGGCGGCGCTGATGTCATCCAAGATGGCGGCATGTAGACTTCGTAACAGCCCATGACGTCATCCAAGATGGCGGATTTTGGTGGGAAAATAGGCCAATTGTGCTTTGTCCACTAACCTAACCTCCAGCAAAAAATGACGGGAAATTTGAATTTTGGCGGTAAAATAGACCAATTGTGCTATGTCCACTAACCTAAGCCTACAGAAGAAAAAATGTCGGCAAGTTTGAATTCCAACAGGATAATGCATGCAAAACCGTACTTGTCTTTATTATTATTATTGATTATTGTTTATTAACATTCATAATCATTTATTGTCATTTAACTAGACCAATTGTGCTACGTCCACTAACCTAAGCCCCCAGAAAAAATAGGCCCCAAATTCAAATTCCAACAGGAAAATGCACACAAAACCGTACTTGTCTTTATTATTATTCATTATTATTGATTATCATTCATTATCATTTATTATCATTCATTGTCATTTATTATCATTTATTGTCATTTATTATTATTTATTATTATTGACCTGCCTCCACTAGAAAATTCCCTCCAAATTCAAATTCCAACACGATAATGGCTGCAAAACCTTACTTTTGTTTATTATTATTCATTATTATTCATTATCATTTATTAACATTCGTTATCATTCACTGTCATTTATTACAATTCATTATCACTTATTATCATTTATTATTATTATTATTTATTATTACAGGACTACCTCCGCTAGAAAATTGCGCCAAATTCAAATTCCAACACTATAATGTTGAAACGGAACTTGTTGTACCGTTCCAATGTTTTATTAAATTGCTAGCACGCAGAAATTATTAGCAAGAGTTTCTTCTCTTGCAGGTAATACCTCAGCTGGTGTCCAAAAGGAGAGAATGGACTAAACAGGGTTATTTATTGAAATTTTTCTGTTGTGTACCACGTTTCCCATTTTCCTTTCCCTTGTGCGGCCTGGATGGTATAAATGAGTGAGTGGGTGAACTAGTAGAAAGCTTTAGGCACAGATTGTAACACTGCATGAATGGTCGTTCTGGGGTAGGATAGTACCAACCATCCAAAGCGTGAACAAGTTTAGCAGAGACCAAGTTTGCATGTCAGGGCAAAGATGACACGCAGGCGCGCGTATTGGCTCTGTCAGTTTGGTGCACCACCCCCACCACGTTTGTAAGCGGAACGGTTAGGCGAATTCGGTTGGAAGAGCACTTGTTCCTGGGTCGTGGTGCTGGACAGACATGGAGACGCAGCTCACGTCTTGGTAATGTTAACATAGGTATTAGATTGTCCGAAATCTGCTCTGTAATATAGTCCAGATGTTGAAATCAGGCGCGAAATAACCACTGAACCCCATAAGGGAATGGATTTTCTTAATTTACTCGAATTTCAGTAGACCTTGCATTAGTGCCTTGCTCAGGCAACGCACCATGTGCCTTAAGCTCACTGTCACGTTATTGCTCTGTGCTTAACGGAAATTCACTCATTCAATGTATTTTAATCAGCTCTTCCATTTACAGTAATATTTTGGGGATTTTTATTTATTTTCCATATGTTTTCTTTGTGAACTTGCTTTCGCGCCACGTGGTCGGTTGGAGCAACCGCCGCAGTGATAAATTATAGTTTCGGTCTGAGAATATGTTGTACACGATGTGAGCGAGTGTAAAATAGGGAAGGAATAATCGTGTGGGTCCATATTTTTCTGGGTTTCTGTTGGCTACTGAAACTTGGCCATGTGGGTTGAACAGCATTGAAGTGATGTTTCTTGTGCACCCCAATAACGAGTTGATTTGTTGGCGATGTTGTGCGTTAAGTAAAATACACGTACCACTAGGAAAAGTATCGGATTTTAATGCCCACTGATTTGATAAAGATTTGCGAAATACTCTTCCACCGTGACCTAGTTTTGCTTGTATTGTCTTTGCGGAACTTGTTCTGAGTAATCTATAGTAACTGAATGTAATAACCAAGGGTATAGGTATAATTGTGCGGTTGTATAGAACTACATTGGAGGCAGGTCTGCGCTCCTCTGTCCCATTCCATAATTACGTGGCGAAACTGAACCATGTTAGCTAGAGACCGGTTATGATGATGTACGTTGCAAGAGAAACACGACTAGTTGTTGAAATACCATCGGTACTTAATAAATATCAATTAATCTCTATCCTCGACTGATTATTTACTCCTTCCATCATAAAGAATAGGAAGCAGTTAGTACCACAGTCGAATTCTGGGTAATGAAAGCAAATAAAAGCTATATAATGCCTATTACGCCCCGTATAGGTGCCTTCTGTAGTGGTTCAATAAACGCGTTACCCGTTGCGTTCAAATTTCTACCGGTTCGTTAAAACCTTCCGCTAGAAATTACTAATACCCAGCAATAACTCGCAGTGGCCAGTAATTTCGTGGATCACACGAATTTAAGAAACCATTTACTGCAGACGGTAGCTTGCAGGAGCGGTAGGACATGTCAAAAGCGACGGTAATGTACCTACTTAGGTGGACTTATACAACCACCAGTACTGGAAGGTTACGTTGCAATTTGTACATACTTGTGTATTACTCGTACGTAAACTCATACTGGCCATTACTATGTACTTGGTTTTCATTTTAGCAATCCACTATCACCAATAAAGTGATGCATAAAAATGAATAAAAATACACACGAATGAAGAAATTCGAAAAGATGTACATAGAAACACATATGTGCTCATTAGAGAGCCACCTTCCCACTGTAAATTCATTTTATTGAATAACTTTGCTTGTAAAAAGAAAAATAGGTACCTTTGGTTTCAATAGTATGAACAATTTATAGTGCCTAAAACTGAAAAACTATATGCTTTTGTAACATGAAATTTCATGTTCTACAACTTTGATTACGTTTTCCATTTGGAGTAGGCATTTTTGAGTTACAGGAGTTGAAGACGATTTTTTAGACAAGTTGCTGAAAATGAACGAACTTTGACAACTTACTGCAGCCAGATGGCTACACCGATATTGGCATTTACGTAATAATTCGATGCAAAATTTAATGCTCCTTCATTTTGCTAGTAGTGAAATTCCGAGTAGGATGCATTGTGACCGAGCAGTAGGTGAAAACCCGAGAAAAGTACCCAAATTTTGTGGTTTTCTGTCCACAAAAATTGTCCTGAGGGTTTTGGATTCTACATGCTCTCAACTATATGCAAAAGATGAAAAAAATTAAATATTCTATCTCAGCTTTTGCAAGCAAACAAACCCCGTTACGGACTAATACAGTTGAAATTGCAGCTGAATAATGAACAATTGGATTATTAAACTAAAAACTATGTGCAAGTCAGGTCAATAGTTTGTGAAACAGCCGAGTCTCAGTATAGAAATAAACTTGTAAATACTTTACATGTACTGTTACAAAACCTACAACATTTCACAAGACATCTATGGTCCTCAATAATTACATTATTTCATTCAAAAATCCTGGAGTCGCTTGAATATCGAGGCAGACATTGAATTTTACATATTAATCATATGCCAAAACACTCTCGTGCTATCATTTGCCAAAATCTTGTTTCGATATCTCAGACCATTAATGACGTACGAGGAAATTTTGAATATGTCGTTCTAGTTTTTCACTGACACACGAGTTCGTGATGGAGCGCTTTACATACATTCTATTATCTCGAGATTGGAAACAGACAGCGATATACTTCCAAGTTTAAAGAATGATTCAATATATTATCTACATTTAATACACAGCAACATGTAATCTGACACGAACCAAACACAGATTCATAGCGGTACCTATTTTTCACTGCAAACTAAGAATTTCTTGAATAGTTTACCTACTAGCGAAATATCACAATAAATATAACAATTAACGAAATGCTAGATGGTTCATCATGAAGCTGACGAATTAAGCTATGAGATGCGCGAGAATGAGCATTTACTACCGAATAGTTTCATTAAAATCGTTTCAGAAAGATCGCAGATTGGCCGGCTTCAGCGGCAGTTAAGTGAGCCTGACTGGTTCTGCGCCGAGTAGGTCCGTACTGGCATTACACTGTGGTCACCTGCTCACCCACCCAGCACACACTGGTAAACTGCACTTCCCTCCACTCGCTCTGTAGTCAAGTGTCGAGAGTCGCCACTTATTTTAAACGCACTTAAGCTTCAGGTTACCATAGTGTAAATTTACCACAGTTTTCAGTGATTAAATTTTCATAAATGTAATAACTAAACAAAAGCGATATTTTGCCAACAAACTTTCTTGTAGACAAATTGTTTCAGGAAATTAGTCTTTGTACAGATTGTTTCGTATCCTACAAATAGAAAGAAATAAATGAGCATTTAGCGGTATAAATCATGTGTTTGGTGAAGAATCTTGTCTGTATGGTCATCACAACCCACTGTATCATATTAAAGTCGTCGGCAAACGTTTAGTTCTGAGTAATTAAATGTATAACATTATATCTGTACTTTAGATTTCTATATGTAGTGCCATAATTGCTCCATGTGCATAATGCTGTAACAGTGCAGTTCAGACAGACATATTCATGTGATGCCATATGTCATAAATTAAAACAAACAGTTTAGCCCATAATTCAGAACAGAAATAATATACACTCCTGGAAATTGAAATAAGAACACCGTGAATTCATTGTCCCGGGAAGGGGAAACTTTATTGACACATTCCTGGGGTCAGATACATCACATGATCACACTGACAGAACCACAGGCACATAGACACAGGGAACAGAGCATGCACAATGTCGGCACTAGTACAGTGTATATCCACCTTTCGCAGCAATGCAGGCTGCTATTCTCCCATGGAGACGATCGTAGAGATGCTGGATGTAGTCCTGTGGAACGGCTTGCCATGCCATTTCCACCTGGCGCCTCAGTTGGACCAGCGTTCGTGCTGGACGTGCAGACCGCGTGAGACGACGCTTCATCCAGTCGCAAACATGCTCAATGGGGGACAGATCCGGAGATCTTGCTGGCCAGGGTAGTTGACTTACACCTTCTAGAGCACGTTGGGTGGCACGGGATACATGCGGACGTGCATTGTCCTGTTGGAACAGCAAGTTCCCTTGCCGGTCTAGGAATGGTAGAACGATGGGTTCGATGACGGTTTGGATGTACCGTGCACTATTCAGTGTCCCCTCGACGATCACCAGTGGTGTACGGCCAGTGTAGGAGATCGCTCCCCACACCATGATGCCGGGTGTTGGCCCTGTGTGCCTCGGTCGTATGCAGTCCTGATTGTGGCGCTCACCTGCACGGCGCCAAACACGCATACGACCATCATTGGCACCAAGGCAGAAGCGACTCTCATCGCTGAAGACGACACGTCTCCATTCGTCCCTCCATTCACGCCTGTCGCGACACCACTGGAGGCGGGCTGCACGATGTTGGGGCGTGAGCGGAAGACGGCCTAACGGTGTGCGGGACCGTAGCCCAGCTTCATGGAGACGGTTGCGAATGGTCCTCGCCGATACCCCAGGAGCAACAGTGTCCCTAATTTGCTGGGAAGTGGCGGTGCGGTCCCCTACGGCACTGCGTAGGATCCTACGGTCTTGGCGTGCATCCGTGCGTCGCTGCGGTCCGGTCCCAGGTCGACGGGCACGTGCACCATCCGCCGACCACTGGCGACAACATCGATGTACTGTGGAGACCTCACGCCCCACGTGTTGAGCAATTCGGCGGTACGTCCACCCAGCCTCCCCCATGCCCACTATACGCCCTCGCTCAAAGTCCGTCAACTGCACATACGGTTCACGTCCACGCTGTCGCGGCATGCTACCAGTGTTAAAGACTGCGATGGAGCTCCGTATGCCACGGCAAACTGGCTGACACTGACGGCGGCGGTGCACAAATGCTGCGCAGCTAGCGCCATTCGACGGCCAACACCGCGGTTCCTGGTGTGTCCGCTGTGCCGTGCGTGTGATCATTGCTTGTACAGCCCTCGCGCAGTGTCCGGAGCAAGTATGGTGGGTCTGACACACCGGTGTCAATGTGTTCTTTTTTCCATTTCCAGGAGTGTAGTTCCATGATAGTTACATAAGAGAACAACAGTTACTTAATAAATATTAATAACAAGAAATGCAAACAATTACTTAATAAATAGAAACTTCGAGTTCTCAGACATTTTTAATTTGAATGAACACCTTTACAAGAAATCAGACAGCCCACCTCAAGATTTGCACATAATTACCATCTAGTGTGAGTGCCTGGACTTACACTAGGACTATTCTGTCTGCATCATGTAATTAAGTGACGTTAACCAGTGTGCAGTTCCAAGCATGTACGCTTGGGACTCTGCTGCATAGGCTTAGTACTACATATTAGGTACATCATGTAATACAGGCTTAAAACCATACCACCTACAGAAGACGACTTTAAGCGACTACAAGTGGAAGACATTTTCTGACAATGTTGGTTTTCAGTGATGAAGCCACATTTTGTGTGTCACAAAAGGTGAATCATCCAAACGACATTATAGAAGAATTTCGTGGTTCACTTAACATCAGCATCTTTTGAGCCATGTCCTCTTCAAAAGTTTACAGGTTACTTTTCTTCCTGGAGAAAACTGTGGTTTCATGTACCTACACACACTGCTTATGCCCTGAAGTACAGCAAGCAAGTGAAGAGTTCATTTTGCAACAAGACAATGCTCTACCTTACTTTCTTCCAGACATTTATGGTTATCTCGATGCCGAACTGCCTCAGTGTCGAAATGCATATGGTTCCCATCGTGACTCTCTTCTCCAGTGGCCCCCAGGGTCACCTCTCTTAGCTTAAGTTGATTTCTTCTTATGGGGTTAAGTCAAAGATCACCACATTCCTGCTTCCATTGCCACTTAATTTGGAAGAGTTGAAAGGAACGACTAATGTGGTCCCTGACAATGTAAAACTGCCTTGGACAGAGAAACGGCCTTGGACAGATTTAGAAGCATAGAGAACATAACATTATGGCATAAAATAGAAAATTCAGTTTCCAGTTCTTCAGAAGGATGAGAAATGCACTGAACTCTTCCTATGACTGACATGAAAGAACATGAGAAACCAATTTAAAAAATGGATTGGGCTTGTATGCTGCACAGTGATAAAAATTTCTCTTTATTCCTATCTGATAGTAAATACATGGCAGATGATGTGTATATCTGACACTGAAAAATTTCACTTGAGTACTAGTCACGAGCAGCATGACACCAGTAAATGATGTACTCGAGAACTTGACAACCTTAGGGTACTGCTAATTATTTTGAGCAGCTCGAGCTAATATGAAGAGACTAACACATTTTTATTCTTTCATTTTTTTAAAGTGCGTTTGCGGAGAAAGACGTGTTCCCCTGAGTGGCATGTGGCAGATACCAAGTGAACTAGTTGTGACATGTTTACCACAAGCAGCCAGAGATGCTAAACAGATCTATGTATTTCGAGTCAAAAGGTTCCAACATGTCCTTCACTCTTTACGTAAATGTAAACAGTGGCATAAATGTGCACTTTTTCTAAACGTTATCGATTTTAACAACTCAAAAAGCAGCCAACGAGTGCTGTGTAGACAAGTTCCACAAGGTGCATTTTAGTTGTGTATGTTTTTACTTGTGGTAAATCTATCTGCAATGAACTTTTTGTCAAGCCTCTGTGGAATGTGCAATCCGATCTCCACTCAAATGTGAATATCACATGAGTGATGAATGCACAGTGGAACATGATGTAGACCCAAACAAGTTTTTAATGATCTGAAATTGACAAACTTAGCTGTTGAAACTGGTAAATAAAAAACAGTTTAGATCGAAATCTTGCCTATAGACTATTTCGTTAAAGTACGTAGAGATCTATGATTCTCATTTCTCATTATAAGAAACTTCAGAGAAGTAATGTGCCAGTTTAAGCTTAGGGAACAGATGTATAATGAGCAGGTTGCTGGAAATATGGGGTGAAGTATCACAAAAGTGCCATCAGAAAACAAATTTTGTGAACAAACAAAACAAAAATTTTGTACACCTGCTTCATATGTATTTACATAGAAATCGATAACTGGCTGTAGTACCTTTTCAATATAAGGAAACTTTTGAAAGTGGAGTTTTCTTAATTGAAATTAACAAATTAGAATAAAAAGTGATTGACGAACTTTTGTCATAGACTTTCTTCTACCAGTATAAAGCTTACAGTAAACGCACAATTTAACAAAACACACAGACTCAGAGAGGAACAAAGCACAAACTGAGTGTGACTTTATCTTCCGGTTTCCTTCCTGGGCTTTATTTCTAAACTAATTTGAAGTGAAAATGTGAAAATGGGCAGTTAAATATTCATTTAATGCACTTTGCACATTTCTTTAACATAATTTTTTTCTTTCAACATTCTAGCGTTTCTTGTCATTGTTAGCACTTTTTTAAAAGAGGACATTTAAGCTTCATTTGTCTTCTTATTTTTTTCCTGAGGATCGCAGTTCCATGTGACTTTTCAATGTAAATACGTACATTACTTGTAACAATTATTAACAAAAGATTTACATGAAGTAATTGTATTTTGAATGCTATTAATCGCTTACTGGAGCAAAATTAAATCAATCCCAGAAAAATAATAATTACCAACAGTTGAAACTGCATACAGTTTCTGTTATTCCACTTGCTGTGACATCACATTGGTTGCAAGTCACTCCTGCACCCCACAGCAGTTAAATAGGAGCAAATATTAAAGTTACTCTATAACGAATTTGGAATTATGCTTTGTGCAGGTGCACTTAAATACACTCTAATACAATTCATTTGCATTGTTAAAAACTACACTTAATCTCTCTAATATCATTGATTTCCTTTATTAAAAAGTATACTTGATCTGAAGTTATACTGTCACCAGAAACCTCTTTACTTCCTTCCTCAAATCCACTAGGTCAGTGTCTAACGCTTTGTACTCTGTAATGGAGACATAGGGCATCTGTGTACACTCATATTTAAATCGCCATCACCTGGTGGCGAGTGTGCCACAGAGAATTGCACTCTTTGTAGAAACAATAAGGGCACTGACCAACAATTAGGATATACATTAAAACAAGAAGTGCACTTTCTTGCAAGCATATTTACATAAGCATTACAATCCAAAACTTTTCATTGTGTGATATTTTTTGAATCTCTTCAGGGTGGTCTGTTTCCACTATCATTTTACTCGAATCGTTCACAGATGAATCACTGTCATTATATAGACTATTGTCATGGAAATCGTTGTTGTTCTAGTTTTCACTTTAAGATTTCTGTAAAAGCTCTACAATCTTTACCTCAGAAAGGAATGTATATGAAGAACTAGCCATTTCACACCTACTTACTTGAACATGGTAATTACAACTTTTCTCCCAACATTGTGGCTATAGTTCGACACTGAGCTGACACAGACTTCCCTCAATAGCAAGCAATCAGGTTCGAGAATGGCGCGTGTAAGAGCTATGAAAAGCAATATTTGGAATATCGAGTGCCACTGGCCATTGGAGTGGGAAGGATTGAGAGCATTGAAGCTGCCAAACCTAAAATCCGAATTTACTGCCAGTTCTGTATTTAGTTTCACCATTTGAAGAAATGAGTGCGCTAATGTGCAACTACAAACTACATTCCATTAATTATACAATAATGCTTACTTACCCAGACAGAAATCTTAACTGTGCATCATATAATGGAACATCATAAACAGTATAAATTAACAATGACATGCCCACAACTGCAGTGGCCAAACGTTTCATTGCTAGCAACTCCAAATGTAGAAAGTGAATATTATATTGCTGTTAAAATACACACCATATAGTCACAGTCAGGGCACATGCTGTTCGGAATAAAAGCACCCATGATGTTGTCAAAGTTACTAGGTACTCACCAATAATGAAATCATACTCCACATCTCGTTTTCTTTTTTTTTTTTTTTGCTTAAATACGGGAACATTATTATTGTGATCAAACTTTCACAACTATCTCTCTGCATTTCAAAGAATATGTAGGATATTTTTCTAAATGCACATAAAATTAACTAGTACTTTCTTTAAGTAGGCTATAATATAACTTATTTGCAACTATACAGTTGCAACATAATGTTTAGAAATCAGTCCTTATAAGTGCCAGTTGGACTGGCAGACACACCACTTCCTGTGGCTGTAGCACAAGAAACAGTACTAAAACTGACACTTTTTGTAGAGATCTTTGGTATGGTGTAAAACTGAATCTGCATATTATCCGAATACACTGGTATAAATATCAAAGCTACCAATACTGCATACTAGCTTCAGAATCACTGAAACCATAATGGCAATTGCTCGATTTACTTCTGACACTAATTAGTGTGGGTGAAGGAAAGTAGTGCCAAATAGTTAAAACGACTTTGTCTTTTATGACATAGTTAAAAGTGGCTTCACTTAAGTGATGCCACAGTAATCGGGGTGCTACAATTTCTGCATAATTACACAGTTTTCTATATAGCATCAGTGTCAACTGAAATTATTGAGGCAGGTATTATGTAGTAGTATAGAGCGTGGCATTCGAATTGATTGAGTCAATAATTAATTGCACATGAAAGAATATGCAAAGGATACCAAAACAGATTTCAGACAGGAATTAAATGTAAATTACAAATTCACCTTTAAAAGTATTACCATTCAAACATGAAAACTGTTTTATAAATCATTTCTGAACTACAAAAACAAATTTTGAGTACTTCTTGAATCACGTATCAAGCTCCATTTAAAGATGAGGAACACAAATTTTGGATGCAAACCCAGTTTGCCTGAAACTGCAGGTGATAGATACTGGCATGTCAGCGTTATAGTGCATCTACAGTGTCCTCAAAAATACAGTTTTAGGGTACTTATATGAGATGAAGGATGCTGTTTACAGATGTAGCAATCATAATAAAATTTCCATCTGTGAAACAATTTCGAATAACAAGAACAAATGTTGCATAGTTGTTGAGCTGCATATTGGACACTATTTAAAAATCAGATACTCATATTAAAGATGCATTATAAGTTCGAGTGAAACTGCAACTGACACTTCGATATTTCACATGTGGCATTTACCTGTCATCTCCACAATATTTATTTCATGTCCCCAAACACAAGTTTTTGAATTCCGGCATGTTCTGTTGGATGCTGTTTACTATGACCAGAAGACACATTTGAAAGCTAATATTTTTGCATCCTTGCACCCAATGTCAGTTAAAAATGACAAAACATTAATGTTACTCTATAATAAATTTTGGAGTTATGCTTTGTTTAAGTGCACTATAATATAATCGAACATTGAATATCCATGTTGCTGTATTAAAAGCTAGAGTCAAGTTGAAAGTATATTGCCATCAGTAACCTTTGTTACTTCCTTTCTGAAATTCACTGGATAGATGCTCAAATGTATGTCGTCAGTACTATGATCTGAATACATTTTCCAATATTGCATTGATTTTCAACATTTGTAGAATTCAATGAGCTGCAGTAAAACTACAAATCGCCTCCCACTAATTACTCAATTACACATGTTTACAGACAACCAGAACCTACCCATGTACCAGAGAGCATGGATACGATACATTTCCACCACATATATTAACCATTTGTGCTCATATCTGCTATCTCAAAAACTTTGACTATGAACAGCTTCGAAAGTAGGAAATTGATATATGCTTCTATTGAAATAATTTAACTAAAAACAAACAGATCATGTAAGAATTGCAGCGTACTCACCTTGTACCCCACCTACAGAATGATACTACACTTCATATCTTCTTGTTGTCACACCGGCTAAGTAGAGTAATAACAGTATTTCTACTCAACTTTTGCCAATTATCACAACATATTTTAAAGGAAATACAGATTGTTTTTCTAACACAAAGAACAAACAAACACCATCCAAACAGGCCTTGAAGGTTCAATAGTACTGACTGGCCGCTGTGTCATTCTCAATCCTTAGGCATCGTCAGATGCAGAAATGGACAGGCATGTGGTAAATACATCATTCTCCCAGCCATTGTCAATTTCCGTGAGCAGCTTTTGTAAACACACATAAAATAAAATAACAGGTTTCTAAAGTATAATTTTTTTCATGTAGTGCCAAACATTTTCAGAAAAGAATTTTTTTAAGTGTCAGATAAATCTGTACACACGCCACTCTTCTGAGATTTTAACAATTTCTTATGTTCATTGATTTAGACATAGTGATTAATTCTTATTTTAGCTTTTGCCACAACTAAATGACAACTGTATACAGTTCCTGTGTACTTACATCTACATCCATGCTCTGTAAGGCAGCCTGAAGTCAATGGCACAGGGTATGTCCAAATACCAGTTATTAGTGTTTCTTCTCATTTCATTCCCATGGATCATGGGAAGCATGACTGTTTGAACGCCTCTGCATGTGCTGTAATTATTGTAATCTTGCCCTCAGTATACCTATGTGAACGATGCATGAGGGGTTGTAATATATTCACAGAGTCATCATTCAAAGTCGGTTCATGACACTTTGTTAGTAGCCTTTCTCAGGACAGTTTATGTCTATCTTCAAATTGTGCCGTTCAGCTTCTTCAGTATTTCTGTGAAACTCTCACAAAGTTCAAACAAACCTGTGACCATTTGTGCTACCGTTTCCTGTGTACTTTCAATATCTCCGTTTAGTCCTATCTGGTATGGGTCCCACACACTTGACCAATATGCTAGAACCAATCACATGACTGATTTGTAAGCAATTTCCTTTGTAGACTGATTGCACTTCCCCAGTATTCTACCAATAAACTGTAGTCTACCCTCTGATTTCCCAACGACTAAGCCATCTCATATCGCTACAAAGTGTTACACCCAGGTATTTTTATGGTTTGCCTTTTCTAACTGTGACTCATTGGTATTATAGTCATAGGATATTACGATTTTTCATGTAGAAGTGCACAGTTTTATGTTTCTGATCATTTAAAGCAAGTTGTCAGTTATTACGTGCCTTTGAAATCTTATGACGATCTGACTGAAAATTTACACGGCTTCTTTCAGGCAGTACTTCATTATGGATAACTGCATCATCTGCAAAAAGTCTGAAGTTACTGTTAATATTGTCTGCAAGGTCATTAATATACGCTATGAACAGCAAGATCCTAACACACTTCCCTGGGGCACATGTGGAGTTATTACTACACGTAACGACGGCTCTCCATCCAAATAACATGCGGCACGGTCCCTACCAAAACTTCCTCAATCCGGTTGCAAAATTCAATTAATACCCCATACAAACGCACTTCTGATAACAAGCACAGGTGCGGTACTGAGTCAGATGCTTTTCGAAAATCAATAAATACTGCATCTACCTGACTGCCTTGATTCAATAATTTTAGTATGTCATGTGAGAAAAGAATGAGTTGGGTTTCACATGACTGATATTTTAGGAATCGTTGCTGGCTGGCATGGAGGAGGTAATTCTGTTCGAGCTCAAAATATGTTCTAAGATTCTACAACAAATCGATGACAAGGATACTGGAGACTGTAATTTTGTGGTTCACTTCTACCACCCTCTTATAGATGGGTGTGTCCTGTGCTTTCTTCCAACTATTAAGCACCATGTTCTGTTTGAGGCATCTGCAACAGATTTTAGTTAGCTGTAAATTCGGTATAGAATCTGGCAGGGATTCCGTTGGGCCCTCGAGCTTTATTCAAGTATAACTATTTCAGTTGTTTATCAGCACCACTGACACTACTACTTATTCCTTATTATTATCTTTCCAGTGTTATGAGGAGTAAATTGGGGGATTTCTCCTTGGTTTTTCTTTGCAATGGAAAATCTGAAAACAAAGTTAAGCATTTCAGATTTTGCTTTGCTACTCTCTGTTTCAGTTCCTGTTTCATTCACTAGGGACTGGACACTAACTTTTGTGCCACTAAAAGCCTTTACATACCACCAGAATTGCTTTGGTTTTTGTGAAATATTATTTGACAACAATGTCCGGCAATTCCTGTCCATCAGTACGTGAGGTCTGCCTGGTCTATGTTCAGCTATGTTTATTCCTTCACAGCTCCACTTCAGAGTCACAGCATCGATATTCGACGTGGGCAGCTGACAGACCACTTGACAATGTTCTGCTACGGGAGCCATTGAAAGCCTCACACATTGATCTCTTGACAGACAAATGTGTTTTATTCAGCAGTTCTTTAGCTACAGCTCTATGCTTTGTTTTACATCTATTACGCAGCAGTCTCGATTTGTTTAGCAGTTTCTTTACAGTAACTGTATACTGTAGAGAGTGCCTCCTATTATGAATTGTTCTATTGGGTACATATCTATCCAGTGCATATTCAGCTATTCTTTCAAACTTGGGCCAGCGTTCCTCTACATGCTGCTGCCCTGTGCTTAAACTTTCAGTTCCTCATTGAGATATGACACTATTGACTTTTTATCTAGTTTACTGAACACACACACACACACACACACACACACACACACACACACACACACACACATATATATATATATATATATATATATATATATATATATATATATATATACACACTCCTGGAAATGGAAAAAAGAACACATTAACACCGGTGTGTCAGACCCACCATACTTGCTCCGGACACTGCGAGAGGGCTGTACAAGCAATGATCACACGCACGGCACAGCGGACACACCAGGAACCGCGGTGTTGGCCGTCGAATGGCGCTAGCTGCGCAGCATTTGTGCACCGCCGCCGTCAGTGTCAGCCAGTTTGCCGTGGCATACGGAGCTCCATCGCAGTCTTTAACACTGGTAGCATGCCACGACAGCGTGGACGTGAACCGTATGTGCAGTTGACGGACTTTGAGCGAGGGCGTATAGTGGGCATGTGGGAGGCCGGGTGGACGTACCGCCGAATTGCTCAACACGTGGGGCGTGAGGTCTCCACAGTACATCGATGTTGTCGCCAGTGGTCGGCGGAAGGTGCACGTGCCCGTCGACCTGGGACCGGACCGCAGCGACGCACGGATGCACGCCAAGACCGTAGGATCCTACGCAGTGCCGTAGGGGACCGCACCGCCACTTCCCAGCAAATTAGGGACACTGTTGCTCCTGGGGTATCGGCGAGGACCATTCGCAACCGTCTCCATGAAGCTGGGCTACGGTCCCGCACACCGTTAGGCCGTCTTCCGCTCACGCCCCAACATCGTGCAGCCCGCCTCCAGTGGTGTCGCGACAGGCGTGAATGGAGGGACGAATGGAGACGTGTCGTCTTCAGCGATGAGAGTCGCTTCTGCCTTGGTGCCAATGATGGTCGTATGCGTGTTTGGCGCCGTGCAGGTGAGCGCCACAATCAGGACTGCATACGACCGAGGCACACAGGGCCAACACCCGGCATCATGGTGTGGGGAGCGATCTCCTACACTGGCCGTACACCACTGGTGATCGTCGAGGGGACACTGAATAGTGCACGGTACATCCAAACCGTCATCGAACCCATCGTTCTACCATTCCTAGACCGGCAAGGGAACTTGCTGTTCCAACAGGACAATGCACGTCCGCATGTATCCCGTGCCACCCAACGTGCTCTAGAAGGTGTAAGTCAACTACCCTGGCCAGCAAGATCTCCGGATCTGTCCCCCATTGAGCATGTTTGCGACTGGATGAAGCGTCGTCTCACGCGGTCTGCACGTCCAGCACGAACGCTGGTCCAACTGAGGCGCCAGGTGGAAATGGCATGGCAAGCCGTTCCACAGGACTACATCCAGCATCTCTACGATCGTCTCCATGGGAGAATAGCAGCCTGCATTGCTGCGAAAGGTGGATATACACTGTACTAGTGCCGACATTGTGCATGCTCTGTTGCCTGTGTCTATGTGCCTGTGGTTCTGTCAGTGTGATCATGTGATGTATCTGACCCCAGGAATGTGTCAATAAAGTTTCCCCTTCCTGGGACAATGTATTCACGGTGTTCTTATTTCAATTTCCAGGAGTGTATATAAAAATGATGAAAGTGCTGGCAAGTCGACAGACACACAAACAAACACAAACATACACACAAAATTCTAGCTTTCGCAACCAACGGTTGCCTCGTCAGGAAAGAGGGAAGGAGAGGGAAAGACGAAAGGATTTGGGTTTTAAGGGAGAGGGTAAGGAGTCATTCCAATCCCGGGAGCGGAAAGACTTACCTTAGGGGGAAAAAAGGACGGGTATACACTCACACACACACACATATCCATCCACACATATACAGACACAAGCAGACATCTTTAAAAACAAAGGGTTTGGGCAGAGATGTCAGTCGAGGCAGAAGTGCAGAGGCAAAGATGTTGTTGAATGACAGGTGAGGTATGAGTGGCGGCAACTTGAAATTAGCGGAGATTGAGGCCTGGTGGATAACGGGAAGAGAGGATATACTGAAGAGCAAGTTCCCATCTCCGGAGTTCGGATAGGTTGGTGTTAGTGGGAAGTATCCAGATAACCCGGACGGTGTAACACTGCGCCAAGATGTGCTGGCCGTGCACCAAGGCATGTTTCGCCACAGGGTGATCCTCATTACCAACAAACACTGTCTGCCTGTGTCCATTCATGCGAATGGACAGTTTGTTGCTGGTCATTCCCACATAGAATGCGTCACAGTGTAGGCAGGTCAGTTGGTAGATCATGTGGGTGCTTTCACACGTGGCTCTGCCTTTGATCGTGTACACCTTCCGGGTTACAGGACTGGAGTAGGTGGTGGTGGGAGGGTGCATGGGACAGGTTTTACAACGGGGGCGGTTACAAGGGTAGGAGCCAGAGGGTAGGGAAGGTGGTTTGGGGATTTCATAGGGATGAACTAAGAGGTTACGAAGGTTAGGTGGACGGCGGAAAGACACTCTTGGTGGAGTGGGGAGGATTTCACGAAGGATGGATCTCATTTCAGGGCAGGATTTGAGGAAGTCGTATCCCTGCTGGAGAGCCACATTCAGAATCTGATCCAGTCCTGGAAAGTATCCTGTCACAAGTGGGGCACTTTTGTGGTTCTTCTGTGGGAGGTTCTGGGTTTGAGAGGATGATGAGGAAGTGGCTCTAGTTATTTGCTTCTGTACCAGGTCGGGAGGGTAGTTGCGGGATGCGAAAGCTGTTGTCAGGTTGTTGGTGTAATGGTTCAGGGATTCCGGACTGGAGCAGATTCGTTTGCCACGAAGACCTAGGCTGTAGGGAAGGGACCGTTTGATGTGGAATGGGTGGCAGCTGTCGTAATGGAGGTACTGTTGCTTGTTGGTGGGTTTGATGTGGACGGACGTGTGAAGCTGGCCATTGGACAGGTGGAGGTCAACATCAAGGAAAGTGGCATGGGATTTGGAGTAGGACCAGGTGAATCTGATGGAACCAAAGGAGTTGAGGTTGGAGAGGAAATTCTGGAGATCTTCTTCACTGTGAGTCCAGATCATGAAGATGTCATCAATAAATCTGTACCAAACTTTGGGTTGGCAGGCCTGGATAACCAAGAAGGCTTCCTCTAAGCGACCCATGAATAGGTTGGCGTACGAAGGGGCCATCCTGGTACCCATGGCTGTTCCCTTTAATTGTTGGTATGTGTGGCCTTCAAAAGTGAAGAAGTTGTGGGTCAGGATGAAGCTGGCTAAGGTAATGAGGAAAGAGGTTTTAGGTAGGGTGGCAGGTGATCGGCGTGAAAGGAAGTGCTCCATCGCAGCGAGGCCCTGGACGTGTGGGATATTTGTGTATAAGGAAGTGGCATCAATGGTTACAAGGATGGTTTCTGGGGGTAACGGATTGGGTAAGGATTCCAGGCGTTCGAGAAAGTGGTTGGTTTCTTTGATGAAGGATGGGAGACTGCATGTAATGGGTTGAAGGTGTTGATCTACGTAGGCAGAGATCCGTTCTGAGGGGGCTTGGTAACCAGCTACAATGGGGCGGCCGGGATGATTAGGTTTGTGAATTTTAGGAAGAAGGTAGAAGGTAGGGGTGCGGGGTGTCGGTGGGGTCAGGAGGTTGATGGAGTCAGGTGAAAGGTTTTGCAGGGGGCCTAAGGTTCTGAGGATTCCTTGAAGCTGCGCCTGGACATCAGGAATGGGATTACCTTGGCAAACTTTGTATGTGGTGTTGTCTGAAAGCTGACGCAGTCCCTCAGCCACATACTCCCGATGGTCAAGTACCACGGTCGTGGAACCCTTGTCCGCCGGAAGAATGACGATGGACCGGTCAGCCTTCAGATCACGGATAGCCTGGGCTTCAGCAGTGGTGATGTTGGGAGTAGGATTAAGGTTTTTAAGAAGGATTGAGATGCAAGGCTGGAAGTCAGAAATTCCTGGAAGGTTTGGAGAGGGTGATTTTGAGGAAGAGGAGGTGGGTCCCACTGTGACGGAGGACGGAACTGTTCCAGGCAGGGTTCAATTTGGATAGTGTCTTGGGGAGTTAGGTCATTAGGGGTAGGATTAGGATCATTTTTCTTCGTGGCAAAGTGATACTTCCAGCAGAGAGTACGAGTGTAGGACAGTAAATCTTTGACGAGGGCTGTTTGGTTGAATCTGGGAGTGGGGCTGAAGGTGAAGCCTTTAGATAGGACCGAGGTTTCGGATTGGGAGAGAGGTTTGGAGGAAAGGTTAACTACTGAATTAGGGTGTTGAGGTACCAGATTGTGTTGATTGGAATTTTGAGGTTTTGGAGGGAGTGGAGCTGGAAGTGGGAGACTGAGTAGATGGGAGAGACTGGGTTTGTGTGCAATGAGAGGTGGTTGAGGTTTGCTGGAAAGGTTGTGAAGGGTGAGTGAGTTGCCTTTCCGGAGGTGGGAAACCAGGAGATTGGATAGTTTTTTGAGGTGAAGGGTGGCATGCTGTTCTAATTTGCGGTTGGCCTGTAGGAGGATGCTCTGAATAGCCGGTGTGGATGTGGGAGAGGAAAGATTGAGGACTTTTATTAAGGAAAGGAGTTGACGGGTGTGTTTATGGTCTGAGTTGATGTGTAGGTGAAGGATTAGGTGGGTGAGGGCAATGGATTGTTCAGTTTGGAACTGGTATAGGGACTGATGGAAAGAAGGGTTGCAGCCAGAGATGGGAACTTTAAGTGTGAGGCCTTTGGGGATTATGCCAAATGTCAGACAAGCCTGGGAAAATAAAATATGCGAGCGTAATCTGGCTAGGGCGAAGGCATTTTTGCGGAGGGAATGTAAATAAAACTTAATGGGGTCGTTGTGGGGGTGTTGTGAGGGTGACATGGTATTAGAAGGTGGAAAGTGTAACATGAGGTTGAAATGAAAATGAAAGATAAAAATATATGGGGAGAGATAACGGCGAACTAGAAAGGAACTGGATATCTGGAATGAAAAAAGGCGAAAAAGTGTTGGTTAAGTTGATCCTGTGGTGAACTTGGGTTGGTAGAAGCGATGTGCACAAAGGTTAGGTGGTTGTGTTGCCGCTAAAACACGTTAAAGGATAGAGAAATTCGGGAAAATTTCGAAAAAACGTGTAAATGTATTAAAAGGAGTGGTGTTGTGGTGAAAGATTACGAAAATGGGGCTAACAATTGTCTGACGGAGAAATAATGGCGTTAAAACCTGTGGGGAGCGGCTAAAAATGATCAGTGATGTGCGAAAAACGGAAGTGGAAATAAAGTGAAAGTTATTAGAACTAGCCGGAATGCTTGTTTAATACGTGAAAGCAGCTGTTATTGAACTAGAAACGGTGGATTTTAAAGCAGCGGTAATGTTTAAAGCGGAAAATAAAAATTTTTTTGGTTATGGTTTGGAAGTGGGTTACCTATTGTTGAGTATATATAGGCGGGATAAAATCGTATTACGGTAAAAAGGGGAAGGTGAATACAAAGTGAGACTACTGTTAAAAACAGAAAGAGAAAATAAAGAGAAAATAAGACGACAGGAAAGATCTCGAAATGCAATAGCGACAATAACAAACGTAATTGTTGGGTTCAAATTAATGATATGGTTATAATAGAGGGAAACATTCCACGTAGGAAAAATTATTCTAAAAACAAAGATGATGTGACTTACCAAATGAAAGTGCTGGCAGGTCGACAGACACACAAACAAACACAAACATACACACAAAATTCTAGCTTTCGCAACCAACGGTTGCCTCGTCAGGAAAGAGGGAAGGAGAGGGAAAGACGAAAGGATTTGGGTTTTGAGGGAGAGGGTAAGGAGTCATTCCAATCCCGGGAGCGGAAAGACTTACCTTAGGGGGAAAAAAGGACGGGTATACACTCACACACACACACATATCCATCCACACATATACAGACACAAGCAGACATCTTTAAAAACAAAGGGTTTGGGCAGAGATGTCAGTCGAGGCAGAAGTGCAGAGGCAAAGATGTTGTTGAATGACAGGTGAGGTATGAGTGGCGGCAACTTGAAATTAGCGGAGATTGAGGCCTGGTGGATAACGGGAAGAGAGGATATACTGAAGAGCAAGTTCCCATCTCCGGAGTTCGGATAGGTTGGTGTTAGTGGGAAGTATCCAGATAACCTGGACGGTGTAACACTGCGCCAAGATGTGCTGGCCGTGCACCAAGGCATGTTTCGCCACAGGGTGATCCTCATTACCAACAAAAACTGTCTGCCTGTGTCCATTCATGCGAATGGACAGTTTGTTGCTGGTCATTCCCACATAGAATGCGTCACAGTGTAGGCAGGTCAGTTGGTAGATCACGTGGGTGCTTTCACACGTGGCTCTGCCTTTGATCGTGTACACCTTCCGGGTTACAGGACTGGAGTAGGTGGTGGTGGGAGGGTGCATGGGACAGGTTTTACAACGGGGGCGGTTACAAGGGTAGGAGCCAGAGGGTAGGGAAGGTGGTTTGGGGATTTCATAGGGATGAACTAAGAGGTTACGAAGGTTAGGTGGACGGCGGAAAGACACTCTTGGTGGAGTGGGGAGGATTTCACGAAGGATGGATCTCATTTCAGGGCAGGATTTGAGGAAGTCGTATCCCTGCTGGAGAGCCACGTTCAGAATCTGATCCAGTCCTGGAAAGTATCCTGTCACAAGTGGGGCACTTTTGTGGTTCATCTGTGGGAGGTTCTGGGTTTGAGAGGATGATGAGGAAGTGGCTCTAGTTATTTGCTTCTGTACCAGGTCGGGAGGGTAGTTGCGGGATGCGAAAGCTGTTGTCAGGTTGTTGGTGTAATGGTTCAGGGATTCTGGACTGGAGCAGATTCGTTTGCCACGAAGACCTAGGCTGTAGGGAAGGGACCGTTTGATGTGGAATGGGTGGCAGCTGTCGTAATGGAGGTACTGTTGCTTGTTGGTGGGTTTGATGTGGATGGACGTGTGAAGCTGGCCATTGGACAGGTGGAGGTCAACATCAAGGAAAGTGGCATGGGATTTGGAGTAGGACCAGGTGAATCTGATGGAACCAAAGGAGTTGAGGTTGGAGAGGAAATTCTGGAGTTCTTCTTCACTGTGAGTCCAGATCATGAAGATGTCATCAATAAACCTGTACCAAACTTTGGGTTGGCAGGCCTGCGTAACCAAGAAGGCTTCCTCTAAGCGACCCATGAATAGGTTGGCGTACGAAGGGGCCATCCTGGTACCCATGGCTGTTCCCTTTAATTGTTGGTATGTGTGGCCTTCAAAAGTGAAGAAGTTGTGGGTCAGGATGAAGCTGGCTAAGGTAATGAGGAAAGAGGTTTTAGGTAGGGTGGCAGGTGATCGGCGTGAAAGGAAGTGCTCCATCGCAGTGAGGCCCTGGACGTGCGGGATATTTGTGTATAAGGAAGTGGCAGCAACAGTACCTCCATTACGACAGCTGCCACCCATTCCACATCAAACGGTCCCTTCCCTACAGCCTAGGTCTTCGTGGCAAACGAATCTGCTCCAGTCCGGAATCCCTGAACCATTACACCAACAACCTGACAACAGCTTTCGCATCCCGCAACTACCCTCCCGACCTGGTACAGAAGCAAATAACTAGAGCCACTTCCTCATCATCCTCTCAAACCCAGAACCTCCCACAGAAGAACCACAATAGTGCCCCACTTGTGACAGGATACTTTCCAGGACTGGATCAGATTCTGAATGTGGCTCTCCAGCGGGGATACGACTTCCTCAAATCCTGCCCTGAAATGAGATCCATCCTTCGTGAAATCCTCCCCACTCCACCAAGAGTGTCTTTCCGCCGTCCACCTAACCTTCGTAACCTCTTAGTTCATCCCTATGAAATCCCCAAACCACCTTCCCTACCCTCTGGCTCCTACCCTTGTAACCGCCCCCGTTGTAAAACCTGTCCCATGCACCCTCCCACCACCACCTACTCCAGTCCTGTAACCCGGAAGGTGTACACGATCAAAGGCAGAGCCACGTGTGAAAGCACCCACGTGATCTACCAACTGACCTGCCTACACTGTGACGCATTCTATGTGGGAATGACCAGCAACAAACTGTCCATTCGCATGAATGGACACAGGCAGACAGTGTTTGTTGGTAATGAGGATCACCCTGTGGCGAAACATGCCTTGGTGCACGGCCAGCACATCTTGGCGCAGTGTTACACCGTCCGGGTTATCTGGATACTTCCCACTAACACCAACCTATCCGAACTCCGGAGATGGGAACTTGCTCTTCAGTATATCCTCTCTTCCCGTTATCCACCAGGCCTCAATCTCCGCTAATTTCAAGTTGCCGCCACTCATACCTCACCTGTCATTCAACAACATCTTTGCCTCTGCACTTCTGCCTCGACTGACATCTCTGCCCAAACCCTTTGTTTTTAAAGATGTCTGCTTGTGTCTGTATATGTGTGGATGGATATGTGTGTGTGTGTGAGTGTATACCCGTCCTTTTTTCCCCCTAAGGTAAGTCTTTCCGCTCCCGGGATTGGAATGACTCCTTACCCTCTCCCTTAAAACCCAAATCCTTTCGTCTTTCCCTCTCCTTCCCTCTTTCCTGACGAGGCAACCGTTGGTTGCGAAAGCTAGAATTTTGTGTGTATGTTTGTGTTTGTTTGTGTGTCTGTCGACCTGCCAGCACTTTCATTTGGTAAGTCACACCATCTTTGTTTTTAGAATAATTTTTCCTACGTGGAATGTTTCCCTCTATTATAACTATATATATATGTTTTTGTTGTTGTGGTCTTCATTCCTGAGACTGGTTTGATGCAGCTCTCCATGCTAATCTATCCTGTGCAAGCTTCTTCATCTCCCAGTACCTACTGCAACCTACATCCTTTTGAATCTGCTTAGTGTATTCATCTCTTGGTCTCCCTCTACGATTTTTACCCTCCATGGTGCCCTCCAATGCTAAATTTGTGATCCCTCGATGCCTCAGAACATGTCCTACCAACCGATCCCTTCTTCTAGTCAAGTTGTGCCACAAACTTCTCTTCTCCCCAATCCTATTAAATACCTCCTCATTAGTTACGTGATCTACCCACCTTATCTTCAGCATTCTTCTGTAGCACCACATTTCGAAAGCTTCTATTCTCTTCTTGTCCAAACTAGTTATCGTCCATATTTCACTTCCATACATGGCTACACTCCATACAAATACTTTCAGAAACGACTTCCTGACACTTAAATCTATACTCGATGTTAACAAATTTCTCTTCTTGAGAAACGCTTTCCTTGCCATTGCCAGTCTACATTTTATATCCTCTCTACTTCGACCATCATCGGTTATTTTACTCCCTAAATAGCAAAACTCATTTACTACTTTAAGTGTGTCTTTTCCTAATCTAATTCCCTCAGCATCACCCGACTTAATTTGACTACATTCCATTATCCTCGTTTTGCATTTGTTGATGTTCATTTTATATCATCCTTTCAAGACATGTCCATTCCGTTCAACTGCTCTTCCTAGTCCTTTGCTGTCTCTGACAGAATTACAATGTCATCGGCAAACCTCAAAGTTTTTATTTCTTCTCCATGTATTTTAATACCTACTCCGAATTTTTCTTTTGTTTCCTTCACTACTTGCTCAATATACAGATTGAATAACATCGGGGAGAGGCCACAACCCTGTCTCACTCCTTTCCCAACCACTGCTTCGCTTTCATGCCCCTCGACTCTTATAACTGCCCTCCCTTCAAGAATTAAGTGTTTGGTAGATGATCTCTTGTTCAAAAAACCTTAAGGCAGTTCCTATTGCAAGGATCAGTTTATACAATAGAAGATTCATTGAACTACAGTGTTTATCATTTGTTGTATTGTAAATTGCAAATGTATGCCCAAATTTGTATTTGTAATACCGAATATTTTTATTGCAATCATATATTTTGTAATATCTATTTCTCTGTAACACTTATTATTTTGTAATCTTTATCTGTCTCTAAAATGTATTTTTTTGTAGTGGGACTTAAGTTACTGTTTACTGTTTTTGTTTTGTAATCTCTGTCTATCTCTAAAATGTATTTTTTGTAGTGGGACCTAAGTTACTGTTTACTCTTTTTGTTTTGTTTTGTGTATTACTATAAATTCTGGCCAAAAGCTTATACACTTTCCATGTCCTGTGATAGTGTCACAACATGGATCACTGGAACAACAGATAAATTAAAAAATAATAATGA